>NW_028318493.1:2640000-2942500 GCF_062004578.1 Staurois parvus
CTTCCTGTCCTGTTGACACAACAGGAAATGCTCTCCAGAGTGCTGGAAATCCAGTTGTTAATCATAGGAAGGCTTCCCCTCTGTTGCTAATTTGGGAACAACTCAAACTTTTTAGATTTCCCATTAACAATGACACCAACACAAGTGAATGTAAGCCCTTGTTCATATGGGCGTACTACAGTGTACACCCGTGTGAGGGCCTAGTTTGCCTGCAGGGCGATTCACAAGCAGTCCCATTCATGTCAATTGGGACGGAGTGGCTGCACAGCCACTACTCCCAATCTGACAGCCATGCGAGTTCACAGACGATGTGCGTTTGGGACTGTGCATCCGTAACCGCATGGCTGTCAGATTGGAAGCTCTGGCTGTGTACATGCAGTTGTTGCATCTCAATTGACATGAATTAGATTGCCTGCACAGGATGCATGGAACACCTGTGAATCTCCATTCCATCAAAGAATGGCCCCCGCACGAGCATACGCTCTTGAGAACGAGGCCTAAAGAGTTTTGGTTTTAGATAAACCTTAAAGTGATATTAAAGGCAGAGTTAACAAAAACAAACATCATACTTACCTGCTCTGTGTAATGGTTGTGCACAGAGCAGATGAGCAGATCTGATCCTCTTCTTCTCGGGTCCCCCTCCAGTGCTTCTGGCCCCTCCCTCCTACCTAGTGCCCCCACAGCAAGCTGCTTGCTATGGGGGCATCTGAGCAGGCTCCATCCTGAGCTGCTGCCCTGTGTGACCATTCAATCCTCATTGGTTCACTGGCTGCTGTCTCAGGGAGCAGGAGAGCCGATGGTGCTCTCGTGCATAACGCTGGGTTGAGATTGAGCTCGGGTAAATATATAAGGGGGGGGGGGGGGGGGGTTGCTGTTGTTTTTTTCTTTTACCTTCATGCATGAAGGTAAACAAACCTTGAGCCTTTACAACCGCTTTAGGCAAGGTATTCATATTTATACAATATATTGATTTTATTCAGGTTGCAGTTTGTAAATTCTGTTGATCCGAAAGATTGAGAACTCTATATATGTGGTCAGCTTTAGGGCTCATTCACATGGGCTTTAGAAACTATGTGTACAGCATATACACTCACCGGCCACTTTATTAGGTACACCTTGCTAGTGCCAAGAAAATCTCCCCCACACCATTACACCACCAGTCTAAAACCATTGATACAAGGCAGGATGGATCCATGCTTTCATGTTGTGTATGGCAAGTTCTGACCCTACCATCTGAATGTCGCAGCAACCAGTCTGCCCATTCTCCTCTGACATCAACAAGGCATTTTCATCCACACAACCAGTGTGGCTAAATGGTTAGCACTTCCGCCTGGCAGTACTGGGGTCGTTGGTTCGAATCCCAGCCACGGCACAACCTGCCTGGAGTTTGCATGTTCTCCCTGTGACTGCGTGGGTTTCCTCCGGGTACTCCGGTTTCCTGCCACACTCCAAAGACATGCTGGTAGGTTAATTGGATCCTGTCTAAATTGTCCCTAGTATGTGTATGTATGAATGTGAGTTAGGGACCTTAGATTGTACGCCCCTGGAGGGTTAGGGACTGATGTGAATGTACAATATATATGTAAAGCGCTGTGTAAATTGACGGCGCTATATAAGTACCTGAAATAAAAAAAAAAACACCGCTCACAGGATATTTTCTTTTTTTTTGGACCATTCTTTGTAAACCCTAGAGATGGTTTTGTATGAAAATCGCGACAGATCAGCAGTACCATGTGAACCATTCCATATTCAAAGTTGCTTAAATCCCCTTTTCTTCCCCATTCTGATGCTCGGTTTAAACTTCAGCAAGTCGTCTTCACCACCTCTAGATGTCTTAATGCATTGAGTTGCTGCCATGTGATTGGCTGATTAGCAATTTTTGTTACCAAGCAGTTGGACAGGTGTAACTAATAAAGTGGCCGGTGAGCGTAGCTTTGTATGCTTCTGTACACAACCGCATTAAAGTCTATGGGCCTCATTCACGCAGCTGCGCCTGCAATTGTAATGTGATTTGTTTAGCAATGTTTAACCTCCCTGGTGGTATTCCCGAGTGTAGCTCGGGGTAAAGTTTTAAGTACCACAAGCGGTAACCCCGAGCTACACTCGGGCTTACCATGCGGCGCTGCTCCGGGATCTCTCGATCACTTCCCTTGTCCTGCGCTCCCGCGATGTCCCTCCTGCAGTGTCCCCTGTAATGTACTCCGGCGGATGCCGGCATCTGTCATCTGGGTTCCGTCCCCTGCGAGCTGGAAATTTGAAAATGACAAAAAGTGACATTCACTAAAATCACATAGTAACACATTACTGTATCAAACCATTTCACATACATTTTGTCCCGAGTGCTTTGTCCGGCGCCGTGCCTACATTTTTACTTTTCTTTCTGCCTGGAAACTAAGAAACGTCCATGGCGTCCAAAAAGCGTCCCTTTAGGTCAAAAGCGGTTTTAGACCGGCTAGAGAACAGCGATAGTAAATCAGAACCACTTGCAGAATTGAGTGATAATGATTCGTGGGGAAATTCGTCATCAGACACTGAAAACGATTCTGCGACTGAGCTCAGCGATGTGCGAACTTGGCGCTATATTTCAAATTTCAGTGTTTTTGGTTTGATTTATATTATTGAATTAAATTTATTATTATAATATTTTTTATGATTATTTATTAAATTATAATTTATTATTTCGTGTTTTCAAGTTTTATCCTACCCGGGATGTTTACTAGACTCTTGTTCGGACAGATTTCAGGGAGTTATTCCTAAAAATTACAGGTCTACAATAAAAAAACTACATATTTCTATGCAAAAAAATGTACCGCTTTGAACACAGAAATATGGACATAATCAGACCGCTAGGGAGGTTAAAAAAGAAAAAAATGGCAGCTTTGTCTGTGCCTGTAATTTATATCGTTCTGCTTGTAAACATGTCCACGTCTGTGCAAACGCTTCCATGCATGGACTGTACTGGCCACGCCACTGCTCAGAGCTGTCATGTAAACATTGACAACATCCGCGGTTCCACTGCCGCTGATTGCACACCATGGACGTATACATGAGGCATGCATGCTGCGCATGCGCCAATTTATAAATGTCTTTGGTGAAAATAAATGGGTAATTGGCAGGGGCCACACTGCTGCCCACACATTGTTGGTATTTACATGGTGGCCCTAAGCAGCAGTGCTGGCCTGTAGTATCCATTTGTTTCTCGCAGCATTTTCAGTGTGAATGAGCCCTTAAAATATAACTAAAGGCAAAACTTTTTTTTGTTGTTTTGGATAGAGTGGAGATGGAGTTGAACCCCTGCCAAGTTTTTTTTGCTGTCTGTGTCCCCGTTAGGGAGATTAGCCCTCTCTATTTGTTCTATGTACCAATTTCACCATAAGTGAAAAAAGATCCTAAATTCGGGTTGTCACCAGAACAGGAATAGAGGGGAAATTTTCCAATGAGGAGACTAGGTCTGGAGTTCTGGTGACAATGGATTCCCTCACTTTGGAGGGATTTGCTCTCACTTCCTGTTTTTAGCTATGGGACAGGAAGTGAAGGGAAATCTCTCCAATGGGGCACAGAGAGCCAAAAAAAAACTGACGGGTTATAACTCTTCCTCACATTATCTAAAGGTAAAAAATTGGATGGGTTGTTTGTTTTTTAGAGAGCTCCTTTTTAGGCTGCGTGCACAACAATGATTATTTCGTGCTTCTTACAGAAACACACTACAGTCCATGTAACATGGTGTCTTATGGAACACATTCACATCTAGGCTTTTTTTTTTTTTGAGCTACTGTGTTTTTCGAAAGAGTCGGGGACTTTTTTAAACGCAAAAAGCAGTGTTTTTGCTAAAGTGGATTTCAATGGCGAATCGGCTGAAATGCATGGTAGTGCGTTTTTGCCACGTTTTGCTTTTTTATTCTGCTAAACCAAAAAAAAAGTTCTACTTAAAAAAAAAAAAAAATGAACAAATGTGGTAAAAACGCGCATGGAAAACCGCAAAACGGACAAAAAGCAAACTGCATAGGTGTGAACGGAGCCTAAAAGTGGTTCTAAAGCCTGATGGTTTTTTACTTTCATGCATCCTATGTATTATGGGGCAGCACAGTGGTTAAGTGGTTAGCACTTCCGCCTAGCACTAGGGTCGTTGGTTCGAATCCCAACTACGGCACCACCTGCCTGGAGTTTGCATGTTCTCCCTGTGCTTGCGTGGGTTTCCTCCAGGTACTCCGGTTTCCTCCCACACTCCAAAGACATGCTGGTAGGTTAATTGGCTCCTGTCTAAATTGTCCCTAGTATGTGTATGTATGAATGTGAGTTAGGGACCTTAGATTGTACGCCCCTTGAGGGTTAGGGACTGATGTGAATGTACAATATATGTGTAAAGCACTGTGTAAATAGATGGCACTATAGAAGTACCTGAAATAAATAATTTTAACGGGTGTGTAGACTTTTTGTATCCACTGTATAGTCGTGTGATGGTCAGGTCATGGCACAGCGTTGTCTTTTGACAGGTTCCCTTCAACTTGTCACCAGCTTTTTCCTGCATTATGGGGCAGCACAGTGGCTAAGTGGTTAGCACTTCCGCCTAGCACTAGGGTCGTTGGTTCGAATCCCAACCACGGCACCACCTGCCTGGAGTTTGCATGTTCTCCCTGTGCTTGCGTGGGTTTCCTCCAGGTACTCCAGTTTCCTCCCACACTCCAAAGACATGCTGGTAGGTGAATTGGCTCCTGTCTAAATTGTCCCTAGTATGTGTATGTATGAATGTGAGTTAGGGACCTTAGATTGTACGCCCCTTGAGGGTTAGGGAATGATGTGAATGTAATATATATATGTAAAATGTAAAGCGCTGTGTAAAATTGACGGCGCTATATAAGTACCTGAAATAAATGAAATAAAAAATAAAAACTTCAGTGTGCAGCTCCCCCTTCTGATCAAGCGATGTGCACGAGAGCCGAGGCTTTTCCAGGTCTCTCTCTCTTCATTGGCTGAGACACAGCTGTCAATCACAGCCAGTGAGAAGGGAGTAGGGGGGAAGGCACAGCCATGCTCTGTGTGTCTCAGACACACAGAGGCAGCTCAGGAGCGAGCTTGCACCAGTGTCCCCAGAGCAAGCAGCTTGCTGTGGAGGCACACAGCAGGGGGGAGGGATCTGGAGCTTTGGCATGGGACCCGAGAAGAGGAGTATCCTGGCTGCTTTGTGCAAAACCACTGCACAGAGCAGGTAAGTATGACATGTTTGTTATTAAAAAAAAAAAAAATCTGAACCTTTACAACCACTGCAATGCAATCGGCACCAAAGAACCCCTCTCCAAAAAATATTGATCTTTAGGCAGTGCGTCTCTCTGGACAGTGCTGGGGGATGAGCATTCCATAGTACACATACTTATTGAGGTTAATTTTCGGTTGGGTCATGGATGTCATTACAAGCTGTCAGTGCAGGAGGGCCATTCACCTTGCAGATTACAAATACATTGCTTTATGAATTGTATACAACTATATTCAGTGTGAACATCACTATGCATATGAATAATATTTGCTGTATGAATGGGAGTTCAGCGATTACCTTGTAATAATGGTTGATGTTTGTGTTTGTAGATCTACATGTTCTGAAGCTATGGAGGAACCTGGTGGTCTTTGTGAGGACGGTCCGGTACCCCTGGATGACCAGTCTGTTAGCCCGAGCTGTGATGGCGATTTGGAAACACTAAAGGAACAGCAGCATATTGCAGCAGAAGAAGGGAAACCTCAGGAGGAATTGGTCGGCGACTGCAGGCACTCGTCATCAGAAGAAACCGTTGAAATATGTGAACTTCAGCAGCCGGTCCAGCTGGAGCCAGAGGTTGGAACTGAGCCCCGTGACTCTGACCGTCCAGATTCTGAACAAGTAGCAGCCGTGCCTGAAACCTCACCTAATGAGGAAACGGAAAACGGCATTCCCGAAATTTCTCCGGATAAGGACTCTCCAGATGTGAAGGACGATGTCACAGAGAGCACGGACACAGGGAGTCTGTTTAATACAATCTGCACCAAAGAACTCCTCTCCAAAATCCACCTTCCATTGTCTCAGGAGACTTTACTAGATGAGATTGAATCTGAGCTCCAGTCCACAGAAATGGAGCTCAAGCAGCAAAATGGACTGACAAAAGGTGGGCTGGCACTTAGTGTGCTGGAGCACTGTGTCCAGGAGAAGTATCTTCGGCAGGAGGACACCATCAGGAGGTAAATATCACATGTCCTTGTGCTAACGCTTATAGCTAGCTTTGCTGTGTTTTATTGGGCATGGCAGGTCCAAGGGGGAGGCTGAAGAGGTGGCCACCTTAGGTGCTTCAGCAGGAGTGGACCTGCAACCTATGCTATTAAAGTAGCTTTCAGCTCATTTGGGTGTAGGGGCGCACTTTGGTCTTTCCACCTTGGGTGCTAAATGACATTGTCCTAGCACTGTTTAGGGGGTTGTTGATTTAGGTAAGGTTCACATATATGTGGCCGTGCGGGCCACGCTTTGCGTGGGCACGAGAGCCCATTCATTTGAATGGACTCCCGTGCCCTGTGACACGCAGGGAAGAAGTCCCCGCACTTCTGAAAACACAGCCTGCACGGGAACCTCGGTTCCCAGTACGGTTGCGTTTTCCAGTGCGGGCGGCGTGCCATTAGAAATAATGGCACCCGCCCGCGGCTCCGCATTTCTCTGTGCGGGTGGATTTTCGTACGGATCCACAGCGGCACCACCCACACAGATGTGAACCTAGCCTAACCTTTGGTTCACATATATGCGGCCGTGCGAGCCGCATTTTGCGTAGGCACGAGATCCCATTCATTTGAATGGACTCCCATACCCCGTAACACGCAGAGAAGTCCCTGCACTTCTTCCGAAAACAGCCCGCACGGGAACCTCGGTTCCCAGTACGGTTACGTTTTTCCAGTGCGGGCGGCGTGCCATTAGAATTAATGGCACCAGCCCGCGGGTCCACATTTCCGCAGCGGCATCACCCACACAGATGTGAACCTAGCCTTAAAGTGGCACCGCCCAACATGACGTCCCCTCGCTCAGTGGCCGTTGGCCGGAAGGAATGCATTACCGACATTGTGATTGCAGCAGCTTTGAGACTAATGATGCATGGCTACTTTTAACTGAATGCGAGCGCAATATTTTCATCTTAAATAAATATTTTGTATAAGTATATAGTGCACTAGGAGTTTTTTTATATTTTGTGTGCCCATATTGCCTGAAAGCTAAGTTGGAGCGGAACCAAGGGTGCGAGCATTGTCATATCATCTATCGCGGACCTGTTTGGGGTTAACTCCTAAAGCGCTGCTGGCTTTTCATTAGTTTGAAAGCCTAAAGCAAGCCAAGGTCCTTGGCGTCATTCTGGACTCAAACCTCTCCTTCCAACCTCATGTCAAATCACTTACAAACACGTGCAGACTCCACCTCCGCAACATCGCCAAGATACGCTCCTTCCTTACCCCAGACACCACTAAACTACTCGTACACTCCCTGAATATCTCACGCCTTGACTACTGCAACTCCCTCCTCACCGGCCTACCTCAGTGCAGGCTATCCCCGCTTCAGACCATCCTGAACTCAGCGGCCAGACTCATCCACCTCACCAACCGCTCCACCTCTGCCACCCCCCTCTGCCTCTCCCTCCACTGGCTCCCTATCGCCCAACGCATCAAATTCAAGCTACTCACTCTGACCTACAAAGCCATTCACAACACTGCCCCTAACTACCTCACCAACCTGTGTCCCAGGTATCACCCTACCCGTACCCTTCGCTCTTCACAGGACCTCCTTCTATCTTGCCCCCTGGTCTCCTCCTCCCACGCACGTCTGCAAGACTTCTCCAGGTCCTCCCCCATCCTCTGGAACTCACTACCCCAATCCATCAGACTGTCACCTTCCCTCCTCCCCTTCAGGCGCTCCCTGAAAACCCACCTCTTCAGGGAAGCCTACCCCACCCTCACCTAACTGCCGTTCTCCTTCATTCCTCCTACCACTCCATCCCCCACAACCACTTCCTCCTGTACCACTACCCCCTCCCTCCTAGATTGTAAGCTCGAAAGAGTAGGGCCCTATAACCCCTCGTGTGCTGTTTGTAGTTGCTGTACTGTTTCATGTATTGTCCCCCCCCTCTATTGTACAGCGCTGAGCAAACCCTTTGGCGCTATATAAACTCGATGTAATGTAAAGCTTTATGTACACGAGCCTACGTTGAACGCCGGCTGCGGGAAAACACACGTTTTTGCCTCATTTTGCGTTTTCCATGTTCAGAAGAGGGAGGGTTATCTTCATCTAAACGTGGCAGCTCCTAAAGTCTGCTAAAAGCTGATGTATACATGGACACACAGGCCTTCATGGAGTTGCGTTTTAGGAGGTTTGGAAAAATAATGCCAGGAGCTCCTAAACTCGATTTTAGGAGCTGCTCGTATACATGAAGCCTAACGGCTCCGGTAAGAGCTCTGTTCTTCTCACCGGATTTCTGAGGGGTTTCTCCTCCAGCTCTGTAGGATTAGTGGGTGCTTTTCCTTCTGATTTCTGGAAGCACTTTTTGCACCTTTTGTGGACTTTTCGTATATTTTGAGATCGATTATCAGTTTATATTGGACTTTTACCTTGGTCACTTTTTCTTTTGTATTAATTATTTTTTTTTTTTTTGATTGGCGCAGCACTTCTGTGTTTTGTTTTGTTGTATAGTATTTGGTGAGGTTCCTTGTATCTGTTTACCTGTGCCAGCAGCTTTTTATTTATCATACACATTATTAGCGCAGAAATACGCTCTATAAATGTATAGAGCTAGTGCCTGCCAGTAGTGGGACCCGTGCAGGAATGAAGTCCTGTAGCTAAGAGGTTAAAGTGGTTTTAAAATCAAAACACTGTAAAACTTTTGGGTATTAAGCGCCATCAATTTCCGCAGCACTTTACATATATATTGTACATTCACATCAGTCCCTAACCCTCAAGGGGCGTACAATCTTAGATCCCTAATTTACATTCATACATACACATACTAGGGACAATTTAGACAGGAGCCAATTCACCTACCAGCATGTCTTTGGAGTGTTGGAGGAAACCGGAGTTCCTGGAGGAAACCCACGCAGGCACAGGGAGAACATGCGAACTCCAGTCAGGAGGTGCCGTGGCTGTGATTCGAACCAACGACCCTAGTACTGCCAGGCGGAAGTGCCAACCACTTAACTGCCCAATATTGCAGCTTACTATTTCTTAGATGTACTTGCAGATTTAAATACACTAACAGTCCCTTCCCCCAGACTGACAATACTGCTGTCCAAAGATGCCCCCTGTACTCCTTCATCCAGAGTGCAGGCACTTTAAATACAGGAGGTGTGTTACTGGCCAGATCACCTTGTGAAAACAGAGGGGGGAAAAAAGCCTAAAATGAGAAAACTAATGCAGCCACCACATCTAATGATCACTAAGCTGAAATATGACATTATTGGTTTTGGGTTTAATACTGCTTTAATGCATTCTCTGAATTAAGGTAAACACTCCACTACCTGTTCTACCCCCTCCATCTATAAACACCTGCCTGGCTCCTGTCACTGATCCAGCACTGTCACAGCTGCAGCACCGCTCCTGTTCCCACAGGAGGCACTGAGGGCAGCCATCTGGCTGCTGTTAATCAAACTCCCGTGAGGAAGGAGCAGAGGTGTGGCTTATCCAGCACTGTGTGTCTATGGACGCGCACATCCCAGTTGAGGAGCGCGTGCGCAAGGCTGTCTCCATAGACACCCAGTTTGCGAAGAAGGTACATGGAGGAGGGAGTAGCAGACAATGCCAGCAAGGGACGGCCAGAAGAGGAGGTAAAAGACGTCTCTGTGCAATATTGTTGTACAGAGCAGGGAAGTATAACCATATTATTTTTTGATTAAAAATAAATCATTTTCAGGTGCGCTGCCCCACATGAGCTCTGACCTTACTTCAGCACCATCAGTTGCAGGTCCTGGCCTTCCTACACCTCCCTTCTGCTGAAGTGGACAAAAACAAAGCAAAAAGTGTTGAACTGCAATCCTATACTGCATGTACATTCACCTACATCTCCTTTTCATTTGTTCACAAAAAATTATTATTTCGTTATGAAATTGATGAGCACATCAATTATGTTCCTGACATAAAGTCAAACTGAAAGTGCAGCAGAAATTTGCAGTGTATAGCCAACCACAAATGTACAGAACCACTTAGACTCCAGAGAAAATTTACAATGGATGTTATGAGCAGTAAACAAAAAAAAAAAGCTGACTGTTGTGTTCAGTGTCTCCTGATGGTTCCTGGACCCGAGCAGTAAGGAAGCAGACACAGTGGGGTTTATTTACTAAAGCTGGAGAGTGCAAAATCAGGCTCACTTCTGCATAGGAAGCAATAGGCTTCTAACCTCAGCTTGTTCATTTAAGCTGTGTCAATAAAACCTGGAAGCTGATTGGTTTCTATGCAGAAGTGAGCCTGATTTTGCACTCTCCAGCTTTAGTAAATAAACCCCAGTCAGTCCTGGGTCAGCGCTTTTTTAACTTTAACCACCTCCCGCCCGCCATATAGTAATATGACGGGTGCAAGGTGGTTCTCTCGTTCTGGGAGGACGTCATATGACGTCCTCCCATTCTCACTGTGCATGCACGGCTCAGGGAGCACGCAGTGATCGGCGATGCGCTGTGTCCCTCGGACACAGCGGATCATCGATCACGGAAAGAGCCAAAGATGTCGGTTCGGTCATGTGATTAGCTGTGTCCAATCACAGCTGATCACATGTAAACAGGGAAATGCCGGTTATCGGCATTTCTCTCCTCTCGAGCTGTCACGCTGACAGCTCGAGAGGAGAGGAGAGCCAGTAATCGGCATTCCGCGGAGGGGACATCTACACAGATCATCAGGGCACTGATGATCAGTGTGCCCTGATGATCAGTGTAGCCCCAGCAGTGCCACCTGTCAGTGTCCATCAGTGCCCCATATCAGTGCATATCAATGCCACATTTCAGTGCCCATCTGAGCTGCCTTTCAGTGTCACCCATCAGTGCCAGTCAGTGCCGCCTATCTGTGCCATGTATCAGTGCTGCCTTTCAGTGCCCATCAGTGATGCCTGTCAATGCCCATCAGTGCCACCTACCAGTGTCCATCAGTGCAGCCTATCAGTGCAGCCTCATTAGCGCACATCAGTGAAGGAGAAAAATCACTCATTTACAAAATTTTATAACAAAAACTAAGAGAAAACAATTTTTTTTCAAAATTTTCAGTGGTTTTTGGTTTGTTTAAGAAAAAATAAAAAACCCCGAGGTGATTAAATACCACCAAGAGAAAGCTCTATCTGTCACAAAAAATGATAAAAAATTCATATGGGTACAGTGTTGCATGACCGCGCAATTGTCATTCAAAGTGTGACAGCGCTGAAAGCTGGAAATTGGCCTGGGCAGGAAGGTGTGTTTTTCGATGCGCATTCTGTGCGCCAGTGTGCTTAGATGTTCACCAGTGTGCATTTCTGCGGCCATCCAAGGTACTGGCAGGAATGCCAGGTCTCCGCATACCTCTGCTGTGGGCAGAGCCCTGACATCAGCACTGTCCAGACAGAGGGTCAGGGGTTATGCAGCCTCATAGGACAGTCAGAGCAGAATGAAAACTCCTCCTACAAGCTTTACCAGTGCTCAGCTGGACACTGATAGAAGTCACAAGACTGCTGTATACTGCTGATGAGAAAAGGTATTTAGCAGTTTATATTTACTAAAATACAGGTGTACCTCGGTTTACGAACGCCTTGGTTAACTTAATTTTCGGGTTAAGCATGAAAATCCATTGAAAATAATGCCTTGGTTTATTAATTTTTTTTTTTCGCAATTCGAAGCAAGTTTCCCCAGGATGCATTGCGCCTGGGAGGTTTATAGTGCCGGCCCCGTGCCTTTTAAAGTGCACTTTCTAAAGAGTTTTGAACAGATAAGACTTTGTTTTTATTTTTTTTTCTGACCTCTGGAACGGATTAATTGGTTTTCAATGCATTCCTATGGGAAACCGCGTTTTGGTTTATGAATTTTTTGCAATACGAAATGTCCCGGAGAACACATTAAATTCGTAAACCGAGGTGTGCCTGTAATAGCATTTCTATGTTCTGTGTACTGTGGGAGACCAGATATAGTGAATGCAGCATCTGGGGGAGACCGGATATAGTGAATGCAGGGTCCGGGGAGACCAGATATAGTGACTGCAGGGTCCGGGGAGACCGGATATAGTGAATGCAGGGTCCGGGGAGACCGGATATAGTGAATGCAGGGTCCGGGGAGACCGGATATAGTGAATGCAGGGTCCGGGGAGACCGGATATAGTGAATGCAGGGTCCGGGGAGACCGGATATAGTGAATGCAGGGTCCGGGGAGATCGGATATAGTGAATGCAGGGTCCGGGGAGACTGGATATAGTGAATGCAGGGTCCGGGGAGACCGGATATAGTAAATGCGGGGTCAGAGGAGACCGGATATAGTGAATGCAGGGTCCGGGGAGACCGGATATAGTGAATGCGGGGTCAGGGGAGACCGGATATAGTGAATGCGGGGGTCCGGGCGAGACCGGATACCGGGAACGCGGGGTCCGGGCGAGACCGGATACCGGGAACGCGGGGTCCGGGCGAGACCGGATACCGGGAACGCGGGGTCCGGGCGAGACCGGATACCGGGAACGCGGGGTCCGGGCGAGACCGGATACCGGGAACGCGGGGTCCGGGCGAGACCGGATACAGGGTTTAATACCCCCTTTAAAGCTGAAGTTTCATCTGCTTATATTTTGCCTTCCCTGGTTTCTCTCTCTCCCCTCATCATGCTAATGAAAGTAATTAATAAAACCTTCACATTTTCTTTACATACTTTATTTTAGACACGATGATGCCGTCATTGTGCATTTCTATGCATAATAGACAGATCATGGCTGGTGGGAGGGGTCAGCAGGGGGCTGTACATAGGTTCCTGACAACATCCCAGCACCCTGCCTCAGTACTCCTCTCAAGTCCTCAGCCGTGATGCAAGCAGTGGGTTTGCTGTCTGGAGGGTCTATGGAAATACGGCATAATGGGCGAGTGTCAGTCTGGAGAAGGGGGCATTCACTTTTAGGAGTGTCAGATGCCTGTATTGTCCCTGCTGCACACTGCGGCTTCATCCTCCTACCCCAATGTCTCTGCTGTGTATGATGGTGACATATGTGACAACCATTTACCCAACAATATGAATGTTATAAGGAAGAGCAGCTTCAAAGTGTTTTGTGTTTTTTATGGTTTTCAAAAAAAAAGAGGGAAAAGCGGAATGTTACAACTCCCCTTTCCTAATTCTGGATCCCCTCACATAGTGTAGCTGAACTGTAATGAGATGGGCGGGCGTCAGTCTGGGAGGGGCGGGCGTCAGTCTGGGAGGGGCGGGCGTCAGTCTGGGAGGGTCGATCGTCAGTCTGGGAGGGGCGGGCGTCAGTCTGTAGGAGTGGGTGTTCTAGGCAGGCTGTATTTGCATGCAGACCACCCTGAGTAATGCTCACATGTGATGCTGTTTGAAGGAACCGAAATCCAACGAGTGAAATGGGTGGACCAGGAACAGGCAAGCCAAGGAGGAAAGAGCTAAATGATGCTGGACCTGGACATCCTGCAGCCATGAAATGAGGTGGGCTCTGTCTGACTCGCTGCAGCTTCTAATGCACATTGTGAGACGCTCACAGTGTGCAGTATTATCAGAATAAGCCATTTCAGTCCGGTTCAACTGTGCAAGACTACTGTTTCCTGAATGACGTCACCTTTCCAATGAATACCTTCATTACTTCATAGATCTGTTGAATTTTGTACGTTTTTCCTCAGAAGTGACTGTTGCGGCTCTTCTCTAGAATGGAGTATGCAGGAATGGATGGGGTAGGGTACCTGCTGTTGAAATCCTATTATTATTATTATTATGATGTAGTTTCCAATACAGCAAGCTTCCTGCAATGACAACGCCTGAAATAAGAAATGCCTGCAAGAAGATTCTTTTTATTTTATTTTTTTTGCAGACAGCTCAGGCAGTACTTATTTCAGAGATTCTGACAAATGAGCCCTTTTTTATCAACTGCAGAGAATGTTTGGGTTATACGTTTGCAATTGGTGAAGAGGGATATATAAGGTGTGACAATTCAATTCCCAGAATGGTCTGTTTAAAAAGAAAAAAATAATAATAATGTTTGCTTACCTATACACTAGCAGCTGTTGTCACCTTCAAAGTAGTCCCTTTGTGAAGTGATGCGATTTTCTAGATGACATTGCCACTACCTGGAATTTTATTTTCCGCAACACTGCGCAGTATCTTGGTTGCGGCGTGCTGGATGTCCAGAATGTCATCAAATCTGTCTCCTTTAAGACATATTTTTTTAAAATGTTTTTGCTAAGTCGGGATAAAGGTGGTTGATCAAGTTTTAGAATGGATTTTTGGGCCAGGAATTCACGAATACCTAACACATCATGTGCAGGAGCATTGTCGTGGTGGACAAGCCACTTGTCAGGCCAGAGTTCCAGTCTTTTCCTCCAAACAGATTCATGTACCCTTTTCAGAATTTTCTAGTAACTATGTTGGTTGACTGTTGAGTCACCATTGACGTCTTCCACCCCTCCATAAACTGCCTATGTCATTCAAAAATGCTTGATTTCTTCATGGAATGTTCACCATAAGCCTGTTGTAACAGAGGTAAAGTTTCACTCATGCTTTTGCCAATTTTCATGCAAAAGTTGATGTTAAACTTCTGCTTCAAATTCTTGTCACTCACTTTGCACCAACATTGCAACGCACACACCTTATTTCTTCCACTACTCTGTAAAGACAGTCAACTGGTCTGAGACCCAGGGGAGTGCAAGTTAGAACATATCAGAACATGCTCAAGTGCGAATGGCTGCGTGACTCTCCACCATAGGCCTCATGCACACTGTAAGCTCAAAAAACTTTCTTCCCCTACAGGAGTTTTCAGCATCAGAAAAGTTGTGTTTTTGTATGCGCTTTCACCCATGTTATTGGCCAGAATTCTGGCTATTAGAATGCATTAACTTGGGAATACGTGCTAATGTACACTTTTACGTTTTTAGAGTTTTTTTTTTTATGCTAAAAAGCTCCTCTCCTGAACACACAAGTTACATAGTTAGTCTGGCTGAAAAAAGACAAAAGTCCATCCAGTTCAACCATTAAAAAAAAAAAAAAAAAAGTTATAATCCTATATACCCACAGTTGATCCAGAGGAAGGCAACCCAGCAAAGCATGATCTGATTTGCTCCTGCGGTGGAAAAAATTCCTTACTGATCCCCCGAGAGGCAATCGGATATTCCCTGGATCAACTTTACCTATAAATGTTATATCCAGTTATATTCTGTGTATCTAAGAGAATCCAGGCCTCTTTTAAAGCAACCCACTGAGCTGGCCAGAACCAACTCTTGAAGGAGTCTATTCCACATTATCACAACTCTTACTGTAAAGAAACCTTTCCGTGTTTGGAGATTACATTTCTTTTCCTCCAGACGTAAAGAGTGCCCCCTTGTCCTCGCTGTAGAGCTATTCACCCTGAGGTTATCACAGAGTTCACTATATGAACCACTGATGTATGTATACATGGAGATCATATCCCCCATTATGTCAGTTCCTCTAATCTTTCCTCATAGCTGATCTCCTCCATGCCTCTTATCAGTTTGGTTGCCCTTCTCTATACTTTCTCCAGTTCCCCAATGTTCTTTTTGTGAATTGGTGCCCAAAACTGAACTGCATATTCTAGATGAGGTGTTACTAATGATTTGTACCGGGGGAAATCTCTCTCGCGCTCTCGCTCTCTCTCTCGCTATACCTCTTTTAATACAAGAGAGGATTTTGCTCGCTTTAGACACTGCAGCTTGGCATTGCATGCCATTATTAAGCTTGTGATCTACCAGAACCCCCAGATCCTTCTCCAAGTGATGGTTTTTTTTTTTTTTTAATTCTGCCTGTAAACTGTCCTGCCACTAAAAATGCCTATAGTGTGGACACAGGCTAACATGGAGGGGAGTTTACAGGCAGAGAAAAGTAAAAGCTAAAAACATCTCAACGCCTGTAGGAGCAGCTTCTTTGAGCTGTAGTATAACTTTGTATAGCAATTCAAGACCTTAAGTAAAAGCAATTGACAAGTTTTTGTTTTTTGTTTTTTTTTTTTTTTTTTTTTTAAATCTAAAAATCTCTGCATCTGTGCTAAAGTCACAACTTCCACACTATACCTTTTAACCTCTAGATGCCAAATATGCGGCCTCTTGGCTTCTGGGCCTTGACGCCGAGCGGCCGCATGTTTGCGTACCATTAGAAAATACATATGTGCTGAGAACTCGACCCTGCTCCCAGCACATATATCCGTGACTCACAGAAAGGTCCTGATCTCCCCTTGCGATCGGGACCTTTTTCGATCATGTGACGGTAGTCACGTGACCCTAAAACCCTTCCCCGCCTCCCGGCTTCTGAAACTCTTAAAGGGCCAGGAGGTGCCAGCTCAAAGGTTAAAGGAAACCCGCCAGTATACCTCTGGTGCTGTACAGGCTACAGCAATAAAATGTAGTCTCCTGGCACTGCCTAGACATACCTTTTACAAGTTCGCACAATGTCAAACCGGCGGCCCTCCAGCTGTTGCCAAACTACAAGTCCCATGAGGCATTGCAAGATTGACAGTTACAAGCATGACTCCCAAAGGTAGAGGCATAATGGGACTTGTAGTTTCGCAACAGCTGGAGGGCCACCAGTTTGACCCTTGTTCTAGAGCAGTGGTTCTCAACCTTCCTAATGCCGTGACCCTTTAATACAGTTCCTCATGTTGTGGTGACCCCCAACCATAAAATTATTTACCCAGTAATTATAATTCAGGAGTGTCATTTTACCTCCAATACTGCTGCTTTCAACACAGTAGCTGCTTTTAACAGAGTAGCTGCTTTCAACACAGCAGCTGCTTTCTACACAGTAGCTGCTCTTTACACATCAGAAATATGTGTTTTCTGATGGTCTTAGGGGACCCCTGTGAAAGGGTCGTTCGACCCCCAAAGGGGTCACGACCCACAGGTTGAGAACCACTGTTCTAGAGTATCTGTTGCCCTGAATTCTCTTGAGCTCTAACATGTAGATAAAGAGTAATATTAAGAGCTAGTCCCCCCTTTCTATTTACTGCAGGTTTCTGTTGGCCAGCTATACCTCCCTGCTCAGTTATGAGCCAATGAGTATGTGCCACAGGGGTTGGAATATCCCTACCAAGCAGTGTCACATTTTGCATGGTACAACAACTGCATTGTAGATCCATATAGTTTGTAGTACCATGAAGTGACCAGTTTACATTGTAGAGTGAAGTATAAGCTGCTGCAGCCAGAATGCAAAAAGCACCTCACATGCCCAGTGGTGTACCTCCTGAAATCTGTGCGGTGTAAGGCCTTTCATTTGTGTGTATGGGTAGCATTATGTATTAATGAAGAAGGCAGGAAGAAACATTTCCTCAGTCTGCTCTCCCCGCAGTGATTGGACTGTGACATTGTAGCTTTATAGTAATCAAAAGGCCAGAACCAACTCTTGAGGGAGTCTATTCCACAGCTCAGCCCTGAGGAAGTCACATGACTAACGCGACGCAACGCGTAGGCACGCGGTGACGCACTTCCTGTTTGGATACCATCTTTGTACACCCATGCAACTACACCCAGAACATGAGGTTTTTTCTATCAATGCTCTGACCAAAATGTATTGAAATGTGAGTGGATATTTTGGAGGATTTTGCTTTACTTCATTATAAAATAAATAGTGCTACGCTATGGGAGTTCTTGCTTGTGTTTCGTAATGAGATAACTGGCCACATCTTGCGTATCTGCCTGGAGAGGAGGTTTACCACCATTAAGCCGGTCCTTGAGGGGGAAACCACTACGGGGAGAGGGACACAATTCCAGATGAGTCTCATGCATGGAGGATCCAGTGTAGTGATCCCAAAGTGTTTTGGTCCTTTGCAGGTCAAGGCAAGGAGGTGAGCGTGTATTACAGCCATTTGCGGATACCCTCTTATTATTTGCTCACAGATCATTAGGTATATGATTGGATGTTGGCAGCTTCTTTAGTTTTATTGATTTTGGGATTTAGGTAGGAGCACAGGAGGTTTCCACTCTCATTATTTGCATGTAGACCTCCCTTTGTAACACCAACATGTGAAGCTGAGCCTCATGATTGAAAGAACCAAAAATCCAATGAGGAAGGAAATCAGGCTGAGGAGGAAAGCACTAAATGATGCTGTAAATAAATGCAATCTCCTGCGCTTAAATGGAGAAACCCTGCCACTAAGCCGCTAGCACCCCCCTTCAACCATAAAGTGTAAATAAACAATAAATAATGGTGCAGCGCTGAATAAATACTAAATCAATATAAAATCAAACTAATTCATAAATATACATACTTTAGTAAAAAACAGGTGTATCAATAATTAGTGCTCACACATATAATCAAAAAATATTAACCCCAACACTAGGATCATATTAAGTGAATAACATAATTCATGCATGTTTATAAAACACTCTGTGAAACAATTCAATCTATGTGTGTGTGTGTGTATATGTGTATGTGTATGTATATATATATATATATATATATATATATATATATCCACACATTGTCCCAATATTATAGATATACGTAAATCCGTGCTCCACAGCAATAACTCGCGTGTAAATATTGTGAATCCAGTGCCCACAACTCGTGAATCCAAAAATTTCCAAAGTGGCCCCTCGCCTCCCAATAGTGACCACAAAGGCCAGCTCGCTTTAGGGTAAATAACTCTTTCCCAGGAACAATCTTGTCACCTCCAGATGGACCCTCCTGGATATCCACAGGCCTTTATCCTCCTGAGTACTCCACTCCCCTGGTACTTGTATCAGTGGTTCACCCACACAGGATCATGATAGAAACAGATAAAGATCCTCCATAGTGTAAATCAGTATTTATTAAGTAGGTAAATCAAACAAATCCTACTCACATATCCCACAGCAACATCAGGCATTTACCCATATTATGGGTGTATGTGCATGGTTCCGGGTGTATAAAGATGGCCCCCACGCCGGAAATGACGTCACCGCGTACCGGAAGTCCTGTCACCGCGTACCCACGCGTTGCGTCACGATAATCACGTAACTTCTTCAGGGTACCCTTTATTTATTATTATTATTTATTGTTTACTAAATGATGCTGGATGTCCCCCAGCCAGGAAATGAGGTGGGCTCTATCTAAATTGCGGCAGGTTCCAATACACATTGTGAAAAGCTCACAGTGTGCAGTGAAATCTGAGAGAGCCATTTCAGTCCAGGAGAGGAGCCGATACAGCAGTGTAAGACTGGAGGGAAAGCTGAAGGTCCGATTTAATATGAAAAAAATCTGATGACAGGTCCACTTGTGTTCAGCCAGCCAAACCAATAGGAGCTAAACCTTTCCTCTTATAGGCAATCTATAGAAGGTGTACAGAAAAGTCAACAAACTCTGTCAGTGTGAATGTGTGTCAGAACCTGAGTTCTGCTCATAGACTGTCACTGTGTATGTCTATGGTGTCAGCTGTGTTTATTACAATAAATGCAGAAGGATTAATACCGTAAAAATCCTCCTTTTACTAGTTTACCTCTTTCCTTACCACGTTTAATCCACAGGATGGTAGTAAAATTAATGGGAGTCGGATTAAAATGAGCAATAATTTGGATTGTGCTAATGCATTTTTCTAGCCTCTTAGGAGTGAGCGAGGATGCAATAGAGTCATGTTTACCTTGTATGTATTCCATTATAAAGGACTTGAAGGATAGAATTGTACATTTTAATTTTTTGTCTGAAGCATTTTTTCCACATACACTGCTCAAAAATATGAAATGAACACTTTGAAAACACATCAGATCTCAATGGGGAAAAATATCATGTTGGATATCTATACTGATATGGACGGGATAATGTGTTAGAAATGTAAGGATACCCCATCGTTTGATGAAAATGATCGAACTACAGAGGACTGAATTCAAAGACCCCCCAAAAATCTAAGTGAAAAAAATGATGCAGCAGGCGAGTCCATTTTGCTGAAATTTTATTGCAGCAACTCAGAATGGTCCTCAGTAGTTTGTATGGCCCCCAGGTGCTTGTATGCGTTCCTGACAACGTCGGGGCATGCTCCTAATGAGACGATGGTTGGTGTCCTGGATATTTCCTCCCAGATCTTGACCAGGGCATCACTGAGCTCCTGGACAGTCTGAGGTGCAACCTGGTGGCGTTGGATGGATCGAAACATGATATCTCAGAGGTGTTCTATTGGATTTAGGTCAAGCGAGTGTGGGGGCCATTCAATGGCATCAATTCCTTCATCCTCCAGGAACTGCCTTCATACTCTCGCCACATGAGGCCGGGCATTGTCGTGCACCAGGAGGAACCGAGGACCCACTGCACCAGCGTAGGGTCTGACAATGGGTCCAAGGATTTCATCCCGATACCTAATGGCAGTCAGGGTGCCATTGTCTAGCCTGTAGAGGTCTGTGCGTCCCTCCATGGATATGCCTCCCCAGACCAGCACTGACCCACCACCAAACCGGTCATGCTGAATGATGTTACAGGCAGCTTAACGTTCTCCACGGCTTCTCCAGACCCTTTCACGTCTGTCATATGTGCTCAGGGTGAACCTGCTCTCATCTCTGAAAAGCACAGGATACCAGTGGTGGATCTGCCAATTCTGGTGTTCAATGGCAAATGCCAATTGAGCTTTATGGTGCCGGACAGTGAGCACAGGGCCCACTAGAGGACATCGGGCCCTCATGAAGCCTGTTTCTGATTTTTTGGTCAGACATTCACACCAGTGGCCAGCTGGAGGTCATTTTGTAGGGTTCTGGCAGTGCTCACTCTGTTCCTCCTTGCACAAAGGAGCAGATACCGGTCCTGCTGATGGGTTTAGGACCTTCTATGACCCTGTCTAGCTCTCTTAGAGTAACTGCCTGTCTCCTGGAATCTCCTCCTTGCTGTTGGCAGGCACAACAAACCTTCTGGCATTGACTCGTATTGAGGTGCCATCCTGGAAGAGTTGGACTTCCTGTACAACCTCTGTAGGGTCCAGGTATCTCCTCATGCTACCTGTAGTGACACTGACCCTAGCCAAATGCAAAACTAGTGAAAAACAGTCAGAAAAGATGAGTTGGGGGGAAAAAATGTCAGTGGCTTCCACCTGTAAAACCATTCCTGTTTTGGGGGTTGTCTCATTGTTGCCCATCTAGTGCACCTATTGTTAATTTCATTAACACCAAAGCTGAAACCGATTAACAACCCCCTCTGCTACTTAACTAACCAGATCAATATCCCAGGAGTTTCATTGACTTTATGCTAGACTCTGATTAAAACAATTAAAGGACCACTTTTTAATCAGTGTGCTTATAAAATCAATGCTTTGCTTGATAATTACTTAGAACCCAGAAAGCAGAGGTCCTGTAGAATTAAGTGGTGGGTGGTAAAAAATTTTTGTCACATGATTTTTGCGCAGTTGTTAATCAAATGCTATTTTTCAGGAAAAAAATTTGCTAAAATGAATTTTAGTGCGCACATGCACAACATAATGCCCAATTTAAAAGAAAAAAAAAATATTAAAGATAATGTTATGTCGAGTAAATAGATACCAAACGTCAAGATTTAAAATTTGTGCATGCCTGTGAAGTGGTGACAAACTACGGGACCTAATATTGTTCTTATAAACTCTTAAAAAGCCTTTAAGGCCCTGGTACCCAACCTGTGGCCCTCAGACCCAGCAGTCGCCAGTGGAAGTTTTGATTTGCAATGAGTCTGTAATAGCTGTGATTGCTAGCAGTTTCATGTAACATGTCTCCAGTCTCTGACAGATTGACTCCAGTCTCCAACAATCCAACAGTCTATGACCATCTCCTCCTGAAAGTCTTCAGTCCTTTGGCTTCCTTTTGTAGCAATACACTTACTAAATATTGAATGCCGCCCTTAGGTGATATCGAGGGCTGCATTTTGAGGCCCTATATACATTGCAGGGTGACAACCACTGCTTTAAGGTGATCATCGTAGAGTTAGGCTACTTTTACACTGATCCAATGCAAAAACGCATATGCAGTTTGCCGCGTTTTTACCACAGTTGTGGTGCGTTCTTTTAATGTGACTCAAACACACCTCAGCACCATCACCAACACTGTTTTTGCCACATTTTCCAATAATTTCAATGGGGAGGCGCGGGTTTTTTTTTTTTTTTTTTTTAACCTCACCAAGCCTGCATCAAGCGGGACTTTGAAAATGGATCGGTGTGAAGAGTTCCATAGGAATACATGGTCATAACTTTCTTCCTCTTTTTTAATGCGAAAAACAGATCAATGTGAAAGCAACCTTTTAGGCTACGTTCACACTAGCGTTGTGTGCAGGTGGCAGAGAGGCGTTTGGGAAGCGTTTTTACCGCTTCCCAAACGCCTCTGCCAATTCTGCACATTGCAGCACATGGTGCTGTTCTAACGGGAGCGTTTGCGTCGCGTTTCCTCGCGGCAAAACGGACGCCTCTGGTCGAGTCAGGAGGCGTTGAAGCCTCCTATTCTAGTCTATGGTGCCGCTCCGCAAACACCCGGCCGGCGTTTGCGACGCGGTTGCGGGGCGTTTGCGTAGCGGTAACACCATTCAAACTGCATTATAGGCATTTGTGGGGCGTTTTTAACACTCGGCAAACGCCTAGCAACCGCCGCTAAACCGCGCATGTGGCGTTTGCGGAGTGTTTGCCGAGCGTTAGAAAACGCTCCGCAAACGCCGGACCAACGCTTTCCAGACGCTATAGGGGCGTTTGGCAAGCGTTGGTAAAACAGCCAAGTGTGAACGAGCCCTAATTGTGAATGATGGCGCTAGATCTATTGCTCTCACACTGATGCTCATGGCAGTATCTCACATGTGTAGTGTAATTGCTATTTACATATGTGTGCTGGACCCACACTCACATTTGTATCTCTGTGTATGTACAGGGGGTGCTTCTAAATGTTGTTTTTTTTTTTGTTTTGTTTTTACATTCTTTTCATTTAATTTTATTAATAATATAATATTCTACTTCTATTTGTTGTATTTATTTTTACAATTTTATTTTTTTTTTTTGTTATTTTTGCTGTCACAAAAACGAGCCCCATTGTGATAGCTTTAGGCAGGTCTTTTATGGAGACATCAGGGGATTATGTCTCCCCTGCTCTCCAGAGTAACTAACCAAGCACAGATCGTTCTTGGTTAGCTGCTTCCCTGGCTGAAACCAGAAGTGAAATCATGGTTGCTTCCGTGGTTCATTTGCTCAGAGGAGATCGGGGAAAGGATGTTCCTCCATCTCTTCTGTGGGAAGCCATCCTGGCCGCTTACCCTGGTCCCAGGCTCCGCAGAGGAACAGGAGAGCTCTTGAACCTCTGTGGGCAGTGAAGAGAGGGTGATGCCCTTTCCTGGTGATGTTCATCCCTTGTAATAGCAATAAAGTTGATTTAAAAAAAAGTTAAGGCTACAGTGTTAAAAAATAAATAAACATTTTTTTTTGAGGGATGGATGACAACAGATCAGATGCTGGCTGCTTTTGTCTGTTGTGGACTCTGGCTGGGAGAGATGGTGTTCTCAGCTCCGCCCACCTGTCATTGGCATGACAGATGATCTCCCTTTTTCTGTTTGTTCTGTTCAGGCCTATTGCAAGTGCTGCATTAGGGCAGCCTGTTCACTTTGCATGGGATTGCAAAGCAGAACGTTTCTGTAAAACGTGTGTTTTGTTGGTTTTTGTTTTTTTTTGGGGTTTTTTTTTGGGTTTTTTTTAAACTGGAGCTTAAAATAGAACTAAATGCATCATTTTTGATTAGAGTAAGGGAGAACTATAAACCATTTTTCTATTTTTTTTTTTTTGCCACTTGTGTCTCATTGGGGAGATTTCCATTCATGTCCTCTCCCACAGCCCAAGAATGTTAGAGAATGCGTCCAAAGAAAGGGAATCCCTGGTTGTGACCAGATCTAGTGTTTCCATTGGAAGATTTCTCCAAAACTCCAAATGGACACCAAAACGTGGGTTTTTCTTTCACTTTCAGTGATAACTGTCCAAAACATTAAAAAAAAAAAAAAATGTTTTTCGTCTTTTAGTTATTCTTTAATCTTTTTATATTTTGCATTCCTTGGTTCCCCCTCCTTACCATGCTAACCCCGTCCCACCCAAGCCCTGGAATTCATTTAACTGGGATATTATGCTTGGGGAAGGGGGGACAGGAAGGTCTTCCTGATCACGTGACCACTGTGATTGGCTGGTACAGTGGTCACATGATCTGTAGCTGATCCCATCGACACCCAATCATTACTAGAGACCAGAAGATGTCTCTGACAGCTCAGTCTCTGTGCTAGAAACATACTCTTCACACACAAACCCCACAGAAACCTCTGCTGGTTATGGACGCATATGTGCGTCATGTGGGCTTTAAAACCCACTCTTTACCACCGCACAAATGCATCACGCGGGTGGCAGGAGGTAAATCTTTCAATAAAACCTTTCCATTGCATAACAATAAAAGCACTTGGTCTCTTTGCTTCTCTATTCAATGCAGGCAGATCAGAGCTGTGCATAGTGTCCTGAAAACATCACAGCACCCTGCCTCAGTACTCCCCTCAAGAGCCCTCAGCCCTGATCCAAACATTGGGCTGGCTCTGGGGAGGAGTTATGGAAAAATCAAAGTGCCTTGATGGATGGATGCCAGTCTGGAGCAGTGAGCATTCCTATGCAGGCTGTATTTGCATGCAGACCGCCCTGGGTAATGGCCACATGTGTCTGAGCCTCTCTGATAGAACTGAAATCCAATGAAGGAAAGGGGTGGACCAAGGACAGTCAGGCTGGGGAGAAAAGTGCTAGATGATTGTGGATGTCCTCCAGCCAGAAAATGATGTTGTCTCCATCTGTAATGGAAATGGGTTTTGTTAAAATGTTAGCATGTTGATGAAGAGAGAGCGATGAATCAGGAAATGAGACTAAACAGGTGGCACACACATCTAGTGCATTTATCCAAGGTTTATTGAAAGGTATAAAAGATATAAAAACATACTCAGACGAAGCATGTATCTAAAAAGAAAATTAAATATATAAATTGTGCCGCGCTCCTGTGTGTATAAATAAATACAATATTCACTATTTCAAATGACAATCCAAAGAAAAAAAAAAAATATATGAAAAAATAATAAAATGATATATACACTTATATCTAGTGTATAAAATACAATTATCTTCTGCTTTTTTCATATATATTGTTTTTATCACTATTGTCACCAGCACAGTATGCGGTATTTATTTATGATGTTATAAGCAGAAGATAATTGTATTTTATACACTAGATATAAGTGTATATATCATTTTATTATTTTTTCATATTTTTTTTTTTTTTCTTTGGATTGTCATTTGAAATAGTGAATATTGTAATTATTTATACACAGGAGCGCGGCACAATTTTATATATTTAATTTTCTCACAGAACACTGTCTAATGAGTAGGTGTGAGTGCCAGCGAACCACAGGTGTATCATATATTGTGTTTTGTTTGTCAAATTAATTAATGGTAATAGTTTAGACAAACACCATAGTAGCTCACAAGTACACTCATTTATGTATCTAAAAAGCATTTGCAATGAAGATGGCCACAACGGCAAGCAAGGTGTTCCAACTGTCAGTGCGGTCAAATGGCTGACGCGTTTCCGGGACGAATCCCTTTCCTCGGAGCTACTGACCAGCCTCTTGTGCGGATGTGTAGTGGATGGATGATGGGAGCCTTGCTGGTGATGAACCAGGGAAGGCAAAGTAAAGGCAGGTTAAGCTTCAGATTTAAAGTGAATGCAGCAAGTCACACAGTGAAGCCTGAAATGTAGCCGATACTGAGACTTAGACTTCTTTTTTGTTGTTCAGGTTGATTGAAGACAATAAGAAGCACCAGCAGCTGATCCTGGATATCTGCTCCGATAAGGACCATCTAAGAGAAGATCTGAGGAAACGGGGAGAGACGGAGACGCTTCATCTGAGCTCCATCAAACAGGTGACAGTCGCAGCCGTGCTTACAGCTAAACTCCAGGCAGATATAAAAAAAAACACAAATGAATGCAGCCCTGTACTCAATATATCATGAAATGTCTTTTCCAGTACAAGCAGTGTAGGTACCTGAATTAGACTTGGTATCAGCATTTTGCAGCTGCTGTACAGCAGAGCTTAGACTGGGAGGCAGAAGCAGCACAAGAAGCCAATCAGTTCATATGCTGATAGGAGGAGAGTGGTAGAGAGATTAGCTCATCAATTTGCTGCTTCTTGTTAGACTGTCTAATCCCAGGGTAGGGGATGGCAGCAAAAACAACTTCAGGTCTTCTCCCAGGCAGGGGAAGTAAGTTGGGACATAAAATGTCAGCTAATTCAGTACACACCATGGTCTGAAAGAAACATTTCAATACATTTGCATAGGAGGTTTACAGAGTTGGTTTGCATCTACCTGTGTACAGTAGAGGGTTTTTACATTGATTGCCATGACGTCTACTCCAATGAAGACAGCTTTTTTTTCTTCAGCATGCCATGTAAATTATACTGCAGTTAATGGACCTCATAATAGATTACTTTAAAGAGGACCCCTCCCTCGGTCCATACACAAAATGGTTAGCACTTCCGCCTGGTAGTACTAGGGTTGTTGGTTCGAATCGCAGCCACAGCACCACCTGCCTGGAGTTTGCATGTTCTCTCTGTGCCTGCATGAGTTTCCATCGGGGACTCCGGTTTCCTCCTACACTCCAAAGACATGCTTGTAGGTTAATTGGATCCTGTCTAAATTGGCCCTAGTATGTGTATGTAAGAATGTAAGTTAGGGATCTTAGATTGTACACCCCTTGAGGGTTAGGCACTGTTGTGAATGTACACATGTGTGTGTATATGTCCACCATGCTGCCCCGAACTACATCACTGACCTAATATCCAAGTACCGCCCAGCACGCACACTCCGCTCCTCACAAGACCTCCTTCTCTCTAGTTCCCTGGTCTCCTCCTCCCATGCCCGCCTCCAGGACTTCTCCAGGGTGTCACCCATCCTCTGGAACTCCCTGCCCCAACCCATCAGATTATCACCTACTCTCCTCTCCTTTAGGCGCACCCTGAAAACCCATCTCTTCAGGGAAGCCTACCCCACCCCCTGCTAACCTGCCGACCTCCTCCACTCTTCCTACCACTTCATCCTCCACAGCTATCTCCTCCTGTACCATCATCCCCTCCCCCCTAGATTGTAAGCTCCAAAGAGCAGGGCCCTCAATCCCCTCATGTTTTGCATTGTATTGGTATTGTTCTGTCACATGTTCTGTCCCCCTTTGTAATGTACAGCGCTGAGCGAACTATTGGCGCTTTTTAAATACTGTATAATAATAATAATAATGTGTGTGTGTGTGTGTGTGTGTGTGTGTGTGTGTGTGTGTGTGTATATATGTATATATATATATATATCTATCTATATCTGCGTAAACTGACAGTGCTATATAAGTACCTGAAATAAATCTCTAATACAGTGCACATGAACAAGTACACTTGCCTATGCCCATGCTGCTCTTCTTTCCTATTATGCCTTTTTTCAGTGCCTGTGTCCATGCTCCCATGCCACCATTTTACAGATTGTTGTTACACTGCATGTACATGAGAAGGCTTGCATGACGTCATGCGCCTCTTCTCACATGTGCGCTGTTTTGGAAAAAAAGGGGAGAAAAAAGCCTTTTTTCCTTATTGAGTTTAATGCCATACAGCGCATGAGTGAGAAGACGCATGTGCAGAATGAGAATGCTGCAAGATCATGCAGCTTAGGTAGGAGATCTCCATGAAGGCACCAGTGACTTCAGAGGAACACGGAAGTGGATACAGAAAAGGTAAGTTTGATCAAAAAAAATATATACATTTTTTTTAAGACTTTGTTTACACCTACATGATTGACTGACCATGTGCACATTCCCAGCATGTACATACGGGAAATGCGGAAAAGAAGTCTCTGACTCTTTTCCAGAAATGAGCTCTATTGGATCACATGGTGGTGTGGAACCATACGATTTAGCATGTGAGACCGCGCACATTAGGAGATGCATGGGGGTGCCATTAACAATTAACTGGTTGCCGACCACCCATGTATTTATTTTTTTTTTTAAATCAGAGAAAAGTTTATTGAGCAAAAACTTAGGTACAATTTCCAAAACATCCATGTCACGAAACAGCATACAATAAAGATGGTAATCCGCATTGGGGTGCAGATTCTGAAAATCAGGCAAGTGTAGTACAATAGAGTAATAAGCAGTAGACCATAGAACACTCCCACCTTTCTTTAGTAAGTAAACATGGCAAAAACCAATAAAAACATCATGACTAGGGCGGTATTGTGATCATTCTTATTCCATATGAAATTGGAACTGTCCTAGAAAGACAACCCCTCCACCAAAAAAGAGAAAAGAGGGCCCCCCCATGTATTTATACTGCGGGGCGGCCGCTTTTCTGCGTACTCAGCTTTGCTGTCATTTGCTACAGCACAAGCCAATCAGCAGGTCCCAGACAATGATTTATTTCCAGGACCTGCTGTTTGACCGAGCAAATGACAGAAGAGAGCCCTCTGTTCAAGAAGAACACAGGGCTCTCTAGAAAAAAAAAAACATTGCTTAGTAAAAGCGGCACACCTTACACACTTTAAACATTTTTAGGCACGCAGTTAACCCTTTGATTGCCCTTAGATGTCAACCCTTTCCCAGCCAGTGTCATCAGTACAATGACTGTATGTTATCAGCACAGATCATAGTATTTGTGTCACTGAAGATGTCACTGTCAGTTTGCCATTTCCTACAAAGTGTCAGATTGCCCACCACACCATCGTCACTGATCACAGCCGTTACTATTATAAAAATAAATACAAATTTATATATATATATATATATCATCATTTGTAGACACTATAACTTTCATACAAACCAATCAATATATACTTATTGTTTTTTTGGGTTTTTTTTACACCAAAGACACGTAGCGGATAACTTTTAGGCCTAAACGTTTGAAGAAATTTGATTTTTTTTTTTTCTAGGATATGTTTTATAGCAGAACGTAAAAAGACTGAGGTTGTGTTTTTTGTGGTGGTTTTTTTTTTTTTTTTTTTTTTTATATAATAAAAAATAAAAACCCCAGTGGTGATCCAATGCACCACCAAAAAGCTTTATATGTGTGAATAAATTATATATATTTCAAATTTAAAGTACTGCACTGGCGAATAGCAAAAAATGGCCTGGTCATGAAGGGGGTGAGGGGCACTATCCTGTGTCTTCTAAATGACACTGACTGAGTGTCGGGAAAGTGCGCAATTTTGCACAGGTTCCCGACATGCATAGATGTGAACCTAGCCTTAGATGATTTCACATCGGCATGTGGAGATGCACGTTGATGTGAATTTTAGCAAAAGGTGGGAAAGGGTCCACCTTAAACAGACTCTTCTGACAGATTACCCCAACCCACTTTCTAGGCTCATGCACATGGGCCCTGTGTCAAGCATTTGAACACAGCAGCAATCAAACGCACAAGAAAAGCATTTGTTTGGTTTGCTTTGTTTTAATTGCAAACCCATCTTGATAGAACCTGCGTCCTGTGTCTAATGCAGGCTGGGCGCAGCCTTAGAATGGTCTTCCTCACTGTGTCATTGAGGTACGTGGGAATCTGGTGACCTGTGTAAAATGCGCGTCTCCAACATCGGGAAAACGTAGCTCATACTGCACTGCATTCCTCTGTCAGGGTTTGGAGGCCAAACCCTATGTTGGGCCTGGCAAATGACGACTCGGGACAAGGATTGCATTGGGGAAGAAGGTCACATGATCTTTCACGTCCACAAGCAATGAAGAGCTTGGACAGGGCAACGGGTTAGCACGAGTAAGGTATTAGGCTTCATTATCACAGGTCTACTTAAAGCGGAGTTCCACCCAAAAGGAGAAGTTCTGCTTTAAAGATTGGTCCCCCACTCCCCATTAAGGATTGGCACCTTTGGGGGGGGTGTAACGGGTACCCAAATTTGACAGTTACCCGCTTCCACTTCTTCTGCGATTGCTTAGGTGATCAAAAATGGACGTTCTCCTCCTCCCTCCCTCCCTGAAGTCTTGTGGTCCCAGAAGACGACAGGGCCATTGATGAAGCGCAGCGCTACTCACGCAGGTGCAATGGGCACCCAGCTGTGAAGCCGCAAGCTGTCACAGCCCGGTGCCCACACTGAAGATGCCGGCGCCTGGAATACAGGTCGGCTGGTGAAACGGGCTGCGGCGGGGGGCAACACGGGATCGTGGGACAGGTAAGTGGCTGTTTTTTAAAAGTCAGCAGCTACAGTTTTTGTAGCTGCTGACTTTTATTTGTTTTTACAGAGTGAGTGGAACTCCGCTTTAAGTGTACACCCGAGGATCACATTGGCTCACATGGGATGCACAGGTGTTCCCCATGCAGTCAGTCCTATTCATGTCTATTGGGATGTAGTGGCTGCACGGACACAGCCCTTCTCCCATTTCATTCATGTGGTTTTGGATGTGTCGTGGAACACAGGCAGTGGGAGTTCCAGGACACACATCCACACTGCTGTCAGATTGGCAGCAGTGGCTGTGAATGTGCAGCTGCTGCGTACAAGTTGGCATGAATGGGACTGCCTGCACGGAACCCCTGTGGCTCCCACCCAGGTTGTACGCTTTGCCCCTGGGAACAAAGCCTTAGTGGTTTGGAGGCAATGAGGGCTTTTAAGAGCCTTGATCACTTAACCATTTCAAAGTCTTTTTAACCTCCTTGTGCTGTGTAAACTCTTTGAAAATACTTTACCCTTTGGGAAGTGATCTCTAAAATACGTTCTACCTTGGGTAATGAAAATTGGTTTATAACATGCAAAATCTTCAAACAAATGTGTAATCATAAATAGATAAATGGGTTTACTCATGCGCTGCCATAATACTACATCTAAATATTAAGAAGGATTGCTGCTGACACCTAACTGTGTGACACACCACAGTGCACAAAATAAGCAAATATATGGTGTACCGCAAATTCCACAACCAATAAATATAAAATGTAACATTTGATGCCACAACCTGGTACTGCAAATAAAAACTTTCCAAAATACTGCACAGTGTTTTGTTAGTGCTGTAATTCTAAAAGATCAAATCTAGCAATATACAGGGTTTTACAGAATTAATATACATGCAAATAAAACTTCTATGCTAATAATTCATATTTCATGTATCAAGTATATCGCACTAAATGTCTCCCACTTGCTCTGAAGAAGTTCTGGATGTAGGTGCGACGAAACGCGTCAGCACGGTCTCACGTCCCCTCCCTCCATTCCCTGCATGCCACCTACATACCACATGTCTTCACCACTGGTTTGAATTGGATTCTATATCTATGCAAGGCTACGGTGCTTTCCTCTTTGGAGCATGGCAAGCAGTCACTAGAGTCAGATGACCAGCGGACTATCTATATGACACAGTCTGCACCATCGTTCTCACTAGCCGCGGTTTGCCTGATAGGACCTAATTGGTCCCATCACACAGTGAGTACTGGCGACCCAGTGTTATCTAGGTCGTATCAGCTGTGCAGGCTTACACAGGCTGGACCGGAAACGCACGTCGAGGTTTCTGTAACAGGTACTCGGATCATATGATTGTGTCTAGTCCCGCTGGCTGTGCTACATTTAACAGTATGTCTATACTTCCAATATACTGGGTGGACTCCATACAGGAGGCTTACCATTGAAGATTGCATTCATTCGTGCTTGGTATTCAGCCTAGCCCATCACCCGCACGCTGTATGTGGTTTACTCTCACATGGTGCATAGACTTTATTCGATATTGGACTTACTTTGCTGCACACAATCTGCAAGGACTTTTTGGATTGGCCACATAGACATTCATTCCAGTTACTTTTGTATCACTGACCTGATTGTTTAGCCTAGACTTTTGAGGCATCGGCCCACCTTACATGGTATTTTACAATCCGGTCCTTTAGTTACTGAGCTCAGTCCACTATTCACCATCCAGTGGCCACCTGGTGACTAGATTGGCCCCCACTGACTGCAGTCTATTTACTTTTACGGGTCTGACTCTCATTATCTGGTGATTTCCATGCAGTGGGCTGTTAGGTAGGCAATTAGATCAGGCGTGGACTGGGGGGTAGGGAGGATCTAGTGGGCGAGTGTCATACCTCGGCTCCCTTTTTGGCTGGGTGGGTGGGCTGTGGGGGGGGGGGGGTTTTGTGGTGCTCCCAGGAGGTGGTTGAGGGGTTTTTGGGGGAGGAGGGTTGGTTTGGTGGGGTGGTGCAGGTGCCGTGGCTATGCATCGGGGCAGTTGGGCACGTTTCCTTGGTGCCATTTTGGGGGTGCTTTTATTTGGGAGGGTCCTTCCTGTGTGAGTGGGGGGTTGTATGGTCAGGAGAGGTTTCTGTATCTTCGATGCAAAGTGGTTTTACCTGTTTTACTTTGTATGATTTAATACATAATATTTTGAGGGAAGCCTTATAGGTGTGTAGCCTATTTTTCTTTTGTTTTGTCCTGTATTGCCTTAGGCAACATCCTCCCAGATACATCTGGTGACACCTCACCATATTTTACAATTTTGGTTGACTTCCAGGCCTCTTTCTCTTTTTGTATTGTCTCCCACTTGAACCCATCACCTCCATGATACAAACATTTTCCCAATGTGAAATACATAAATATAGAAAACATTCATGCCAATATAAATGCTTATATTAATTTGAATACTTCTAAGTAAACGTCCACACAATTATTACACAGTCCATGTGCATAAACGATCCGTAATGAATGACTTCTCCTTTCCCAACCCTCAGTATGAATCTATGGGTTCTCCAAAAGAGCAGTCATAGTGTAGTACTTGAAACCAATGTTTATCAAATGAAAGTATACCACTCACATGTAAATCGTATGCTACAAACACATCTGCGTTCCAAGCAGTGGGAAAAAAACACACCTTTCGATCTCGGCTGAGACCAGAAGTGACTTTACCCGGCTCCATCCGACGCATTGCGTCACAAATCACATGATTGTCTCAGGTATAAGATGGTGGTATCAATTACACATTTTATATCTATTGACTGTTGAACTTGCACTACACCATAAATTATTTGTAATCATGAGTAGCCGTCTGGCAGTGGGAGCTCTGAGCACATGATATATTGGAGTCAAAGAGGAAGACCAAATCAAGGTCACTTGAGTGGAAATAAACTCTGAAAATATCTCCACTCCAGTGAAGTGACATCTTTGAAACAACATCTTCTCCTCCGCTTCTTCCGGGTGTTGGGTCTTTGGCTGTCTGAATTGGGTGGCTAGGGAGTTGTAACATCCACACATACACATGGGAGGTCATTCATTCCAAGACTGAGGTGTGCCAAGAATGTACGCTGTGCACTCCGTGTTTATTCAGGCAGGTAAGTTTGTTTTATTGCAAAAAGACATTACTTATCTTTTCTGCAATTAAGTGGCTGCCTGCTTGGAATTTTTTTGCTAGCCCTTAGTCCTGTTTCAAAGTGGAACTAAACTTGACTAGTGAAAAAACTGCAAGCAGATAGCTCTTTATTGCAAAAGACACGACAAATGCTGTCTCTTCTGCAATAATAAACATTGAGCAGGCAGGTAACAGTCTACTATTGAATGCACAGCAAGTTGCGCAGCTCAGCATACTGTCCAAGCACACTCCGGTTGTGTCAGAATGATGGACTCCAGCGCGGGATGACGTTATTGTCCAAACGGCAAATGATAGAGACCGAAAACTCAGCACGCAAAATTAGCTGGGGAAAAAAATTAGTGGTTGGTGTGGGATTGACCAACACATCGCTGGTAAACAGGGATTTGAGTATTTTTGTGAATTTAGTTCCACTTATAGCTACAGCAGCTGCTTTTACCTATCCCAGTCCTGTCCATGTGCCTAAAAATCGCCCCTTAGTATCCTCCTTTTAATTTGTTTTTTAATGGGGAAAAATTTAAAAACAAAAATACAATGAAATACACAGAGAAGGAAAAACATAAATGGAAATAAGAATGAAATGAAATAAACAAAATTACCAAAAAAAGAGTAGATAATTCTTGTTTGTAAAAGAAAAGACAAAAAATGTTGCTTATGCGGCTAATAAGTGGAATTTTTCATCAGAATTGAACCATTCATTCTTACTTGTGAACCATCATTGTCATTCTCTGTCTGAACCTCATGAAAAGCATCTTAAGTCCAGAGGTCTGAAGTGCACTGCAAGGGTTAAGGATTGAATTACTGTATTGCCTTTTACAAGCAGACAAAAGTCCATTCTGTGTTTTTAACCCTCCTGTGGACTTTACATTTCCTTCTCTGTGGTTTGTTATGTGCTCTTTGCAGCTGTATTATATGTTTTAGTGTCTGCAGGATGAACTTTATGTGTTGGCTTAACAACCTGTCATTTGCCCTTTTTTATCTTTCAACAACTAATTAAAAGATAAAAAAAAAGGAGGCTGGATTGCTACAGGAGCACAGTTCATTGTTTAGAAACAGTCATACACAAGGCTTATGTCTTGTAGTCAAACATGGCTTCTTGGTAAAATTGCAATTATTCCAAGCACCCAAGGTTCCTCTTTTCCCCGTCATCATGCTAATAACATTTTTTAAATAAAACCCCTCTGTTTTTCATTGCATGAAATATTTTAGTCCCAATGATGTCATCACTGGGTCTCTATGCAATGCAGGCAGATCATGTCTGGTAGAAGGAGCCAGGGGATGGTGTACAGAACTTCCTGAAAACATCACAGCACCCAGCCTAAGTACTTCTCTCAGGAGCCCTCAGCCTTGATACAAGCAGTGGGATGGCTCTTGGGAGAAGTTATACAAATATCAAAATGCCTTGATGGGTAGATGTTAGTTTGGAGGAGTGGGTGTTCTTAGGAAGACTTCATTTGCCCACATGTGATGCTGAGCCTCCATAATTGATAGAACTGAAATCCAGTCCAATGAAGGAAAGTGGTGGGCCAGAGACCATAAGGCTGGGAGGAAAGGACTAAATGACGCTGGATCTGGAGAGCCGATTGTAGCAATCGTGCACACAGAGATGGATGCGGTCATCCATCTTGCTAAGGATCCTCCATCTTGTATCTCTCTCCCTCCAATCCCCCCTCCCTCTCTGTTGAGTGACGTGTGTGTGTGTGTGTGTGTGTGTGTGTGTGTGTGTGTATATGCTGAGTTCAAAAGGCATCAGGCCCAAGCTGGAGAGCTTCATGGTTATAAACCCCAATTAGCCTGGCCCCAGTATGTCTGTGAGACTCTCTTGCTTGGAAAGGATCGTAAAGCCATAAACCAGTCCTTCACTGGGCTTCAAAGACATTCAAGCTAGCCGTAAAATAGACTCACATTTAAAAACCCACTTTTCCATACAATTTTATATCTTGAGGTAGGGAATAATTACATAAACATAAAGCATATTTTCTGATAGCTCAGTTTAATACAAGTCACCTGATATCTTACACCCCCTAGTTGAAGTCTACAGGAGAGCAGAAAGCATATAGTTTCAGCTGAAATGGTGAACTATGCCATGTTTGATATCTAGACGTTCAGCAGATGATTCTGCATATTAATCAACCCGTGGATAGAATGTTACATGTACCTTGGGAAGGTTATTGCCCTGGTATAACTTGAGAGGGATTTTGGTTCTAGCCTGAGTACCCCGCCTACAACACCCTCCCCAAATGAGGTGATTGGTTCTCTGCTTCACGGAGACACCCTGCTGAGTTCCTAGAAAAAGGCTGTTATGCTTGGAGCAGAGAGAGTTAAGTTGAGTTGAAGAAATCTCCCTTTTAACTTTGGAATCAACTCGGGAGACGGTACCCTTTGCTCTGAAACGTGATCTGCTTAAACCAAGGCTGACGGCAAATATCTACCTCTCTAAACTTCTTTCTGTTATCTCCCTGTTGTGTTATTGCTCTCTATATTTATATTTATTTATATATATATGCTACATCTTTTTCTGTAAATATTTTTGTTGCACCCTTTTGACCTTTTTTAGTAATAAATCCTGTTATCTGAAAAGTGTTGAACTGTTTCTAAAGCCCTTTAATGCAAACTAAGTGCCTGCCTCTGAAGAGCGCTACTGTGTGTTTTTAAACTTCTGTATATCTCTGTCTGTGGTGACAGTGGTATACAGACAATTATTCAAACATCATAGTGTTTTTGCTAATATTGGCGAGTTTCCTCCTCTGTACAAAAAGGTGGTGGTGGCAGTGTGAGGGGTTAATTCCATAATTAACCTGACCCAGTAACAATCGCTCTCAGGCTGCGATACATAGATTGTGGTCCATTAGCTGCAAAATCTTTGTGCAGGGTGCAGCTGAGTGTGGTATTGTTACGCACTTGACAGTGCAGTTTTAGATTGGCTAGTCCTTCGGTCACAAGTTGGTGAGAAGGGCTGGGGGTCTGACGCCGCGATCGTCACACCGATGTTCACAGTAGGTTTGTCTAGATTTCTTTGTTAACCACTTGCCCTCCAGAGGATTCACACCCCTTCCTGACCAGGCCAGTTTTTGCGTTATGGCGCTGCATTACTTTAAGTGCACAGCCATCTACAGCAGTGTGCCCGAGCTGACAGGGAGAAGGACTGTTGGTAAACAGTCGTCCTCCAGTCGTCCTAAAAACAGTCGTCCTCCACGTCGGAGATCCTCCAGAAATCACCAGGTTCCGCTAAGTAATCACTGGCCGGAGCCCGGGGATTGACAGCTACAGCCACGAATGGCGGCGCGGGTAGGGTGTGCGTGCCTCGCGTGTGCCCCTTACCCAGAAATGCAAAATCACGTATATATACGTTATTCTGCTCACCGCTGCCGCCGTGTAGCAGTATTTCTGCTATAGGGCGGTCGGCAAGCGATATGTTAACCCTCACCTTGTAAATCAACCCTTTCAGTTTAGAAATGAAAGCGAAAACATTTGTGTATAATTATTAAAAAAAAAACTTTTTTTCCTTTTCTTATAAGTGTTCTCAGCTACATAAGAGTTGGGGGAGGAGAAACAGCATAGCACTAGTCTTCCCAGTGAGTGTCTGTGCAAGAGGGGTAAGGTAGTGTGTCAGGATATTAGCCTGATCATTGGAGGAGAGCTGGCTGTGTTCCCAGCAGAACCAGAAAACTGACCACGCTGTGCTCACATGCCTAGTGTGGTCCATTTTTATTAGGAAAGCAGAGGTACTGGCGGGAACACCAGGGATTGCACAAAGAGAACAGGATACTTTTTCATACAAGTACATGGTACAGCAGGCACATATCAGGAATAGGAAATGTTGGCTTTATATATTTAACTTTCAGGAGTCATTTAAAACTCATTGCATCCTTAAAAACTATCGAAACCACCTTCATTTTGCCTTCCTTGTTGACTCCAGTGCATTTGACTAAAATGTCCCATTTGGCCAAAATGTTCTGTAGAGCAAAATACTTCCAATTTTGCTGATTTTCACTGCAGAGCCATCCTGTTCAGCAGCTACATTGAATGCGTTTCTCACCCTTGTCCTGTTTCTGGAATGGGAAGTGAGAAGAGATCTCAAACAACAAGAGGTTCTCACCTTTCCACCATCTGTCCAAAATACAATTATACTTTGGACTGGAGTTCGAGTTTTTCCATAATGTATGATTGGAAAATCTGGGCCTTTGAATGTGGACACAATTGGGGCAGTGTATGTTTGTAGTCAGTTTTGTGAGCTTTGACTATCCTGGCTGTAGACAACACCAGTGTTCAGAGTTTCAGGGAGATGACCAAGTCTGCTGGGTGCAAGTGTCATGTGTGATGACTTTCACGTGTCAACCTGTGTGGAATGCGAGGCAGCAGGGACACACCTGTCACCAGCACTCACCCTTTAGCATGACAACACTTGATGAGTGATGAGTTAGTAGTAGACACATTCAGCTGGACTTGTTCTATAATAATGATGACATTTTGCAGCTTCTCTTCTATTGAGATCAAAACTCTGCAGTCTTCCTACACCCGAAGGAAGTGGGGCATTCTTTCGAGGACAGTGACGTGCACATATTTGGGCAGAGAACAACTCATGCAGGAGGCGTGAAACCTGTCATTTACATCAAACTGGAACCACCTTCCCTGAACAGGGGCCATCAACGAAATCTGTCTTCCATATAGAATATAATTTTAACATTTCTACCCTGGCAGTTTTCAGTTCTAAAGAGTGTCCGTAGCATACCTCCAATACGTTTTATCCACACCAGTAGAACACACAGCTTACTTCAATCACAATAGAATGTTTAGGTGTTAGTTGTCCAAGTACAGGATGGGAGGTGTGAAAGTCATGGAGCCAAGCTGTGAGCCAAGCTGTTCTAGTTATATAATCCAAGATGTGGTGTCAGAGGTCTACATGGGTGCTGTGGTGCATTTAGGTTTTGTGCTGCCCTAGGCAACACAGAAATCGGATATCCCCCCCACCCGCGGAGAGAGGCTGACACCGACCAACACCAGACACCCCCCTCCCCCATGGAGACAATGGAGAGAGCGTGACACCAACCAACACCAGACCCCCCTCCCACTGAGAGAGCCTGAAAGTGAGCAACAACACCCCTGCCCCATCCCCACTCCCACCGGAGAGAGCCTTCCACTAACACCCCCTCCCCCCCCCCCCCCTCCGGCAACAGAGAAAAAGACACTCCCCTTCACAGCTCTGGACATGCCCAGGAACGAAAGTTGGGCCCTGCTTACACCATCTAGCACAGCCCCTCTCTGATCCCACCTGGTCCCCATTCCACATACGTTCCTTGTTCCGGGGGCAGTGCTGCCCCCCTAAAAATAAAAAGCCGCCCTAGTCAAATGCCTTGTGATAAATACGCCCCTGCATGGGTGTCAATCTTTCTAATCGCATGCCTGAAGTTGTTGTCAAATCTACGAGGGTAGAGCTGTTCCTGCAGTCTCCTTTGATATGTTGTATTGCCTATATCTGGACTTCTTTTTGTAAGTGAAATTTTCTGAACTGGACACAGTGTTCTAAATGAGGTCTAACTAAATATATAGAGCAGAGTAAAGATTGCGTCTTGGTGCCTAGGTTCACTCACTGCCTCCCATTGACTTCAATGGAAAACCACTTCCTATTGACTTCAGTGGAAAATTGCTTCCCTTTGACTTCAAATGCAGTAAAGGATTCTTTCTGGCACCTGCACCATGCAGCTCATTTTGTTGAAGTGTCATCACATTGTGCTCCTTCAAAACAGCCACTCTGTCTTTTTCCAGAGCAGCCTGTATTTTTCTTGTGGTTACCTATTGGTTTCCCTTTTATATCCCGAACAATTCTTCTGGCAGTTGTGGCTGCTATCTTTCTTGGTCTACCTGTACTTGGCTTGGTGTCAAGAGGTCCCTGAATTTTCTACTACTTAGTGAAAGTGATCACTGGCATATTCAAGGCTTTGGACATCTTTTTATGTCCTTTTCCATCTTTATAAAGTTCCATTACCTTGTTGCGCAGGACTTTTTACAGTTCTTTTCTGATCCCCATGGCTCAGTATCTAGCCTAGTCACTGCTTCCATGTAAGAGCTAACAAACGCATTGACTATTTATACACTGACACTAATTGCAATCTAAAAAGCCACAGATGTGGGACATTAACCTCTAATTGGCATTTTAACCCGTGTGTGTCACCTTGTGTGTCTGTACCAAGGCCAAACATTCCAGGGGATGGAAACTTCTGATCCGGGCCATTTGGGTGATTTCTGCTATCATTATGATTTAAAAAGGAGCCAAACAACTATTTGATAATAAATGGCTTCATATGATCATCATCCTTCAATAAAAGAGCATTTTTTGGCACGATCAGTTATATTTTCAATATCAATGCCAAAATCTCACATTTCTGCCAGGGTACGCAAACTTTTGAGCACAACTGACTGTGTGTGAGTGTGTGTGTGTGTGTGTATGTATGTATGTATATGTGTGTGTGTGTGTATGTGTATATATATATATATATATATATATATATATATATATATAGTGTGTGTGTATATGTGTATGTATGTGTGTATGTATGTATGTGTGTGTGTGTATGTATGTATGTATGTATATATATGTGTGTATATATATATATATATATATATATATATATATATATATCTCAGGACTTCCTTCCTCCAGCTGTTGATCCTTCTAGAGATAACTTAAGCAATGCATAGACGAGTCGAAAAGCGAAAGTTCTGTTGATTTGAGAACAAAAATGGGTGTTCGTTTTGTCCTATGAGGGGGAAGGCATGGACAGATCTGGTTTAGTATGTCAATGTAAGCCTTTATTAAAATAATGTCAGAAGATCCTATTCACAAAGGTAGATGCATCGCGAGCAGTTAAGGGCAAAAATATGCACCGCTGTTGGTGTGCTGTCCCAAGCCACACGGGATCATAACCCAGCATCTGGAACGCTGAGACTGTGCGAGTCGGCACATTCGCAGCGTTCCGGATGCTGGGTTATGATTCCTAGGCGCTGAGCCGCAACCTAATGTCCCAGTACCAGAAGGGTCCACCACACTGATGACACCACCAGAGGATCCTGGTTGCAACGGGACTCGTTTCAAGGAAATCTTCCTATCCTTCATGCCTCTATTGATAACTAAAGATCAATATAGAGGAATCAGGACCTCCTTCCCTCTGCTGGTGATATATCCCGCAGTTTTATTTGCTTCCTCCATTGCCAGGCCGGTGTTTGCTCATTTTGCCGGCATCTGTAATAAGAGTACCAGATGTACTGTATAGCTAACACATCTGCTCCTGATACCTTGCATCTTTATTCATCTGTCAAACCCCGTAGTACTTTCTGCTTTGGGGAACCATTCAACTTTTTTTTTTCTTCCCCCCCGTGTAGCTGGCCTCAGTGATTTATGTTTGGGGGTTGTGTAATCATCTGTGTAATGTAAGGACCTACAGTGGGTATAGAAATGGGTCACCCAGTTTAAAATACTGTAATCACGTTTTGTTGTTTGTAGCCTGAAATGAAGACACACAGTTTTTGTTTTAACCAGCTATATTTACTCAGTGCAACGTATAACATCCACGTGAAAGATATAACACTAACATGGCAGAAAAAATAACAAAAAAAAACAGAATTACTGAGTTGGAAAAAGGATTGCTCCTTCCTAAAAATGTGACTAATCACCTTTTCAATGGCACACAAAGCCATTTGACTTTCAACTGTGATTAGCTGTGGTCATTTTGATTAGCTCAGCATTGAAAGAGATTTCCTGGAGCATTTCAGTCCCTGGTAGTACAACTGAAGCAAACTATCAACTATGGCTAGCAAAAGATCTCCGGGATAAAGTTGCGGACAGACGCAAGTCAAGAGATGGATACTGAAAAATGTCAAAGGCTTTATCAATGCCTAGAAGCACAGAGAAGTCTATTATTAAGAAGTGGGAGGTATTTGGTACAATAGTGACCCTCCCTGGATCAGTGCTGCATCTGTCCCATATCGGCTCAAAGACAAGAGAACTGAGTGATCACATGACCACTGGTCACTCAGTTCTCAGTCTTCACTGAGCAGAGAGCGGTGACTTTTAGGGCTCGTTCACACTTGACTTTATTTCTAACTCTTGCCAAATGCCCCTATAGCGTTTGACAGGTGTTAGACAGGCGTTTGGGAAGCGTTTTTAACGCTCCTCAAACGCTCGCCAAATGCCCTATGCACGGTTTTGAGGCGCTTGATAGGGTGTTTGCCAAGTGTTAAAACCGCACAACAAACGCCTATAATGAAGTTAAATGGTATTAACGCTCCACAAAAAACGCCTCACAAACACCTCCCAGGCGTTTGAGGAGCTGCACCATAGACTTGAATGGGAGGCTTCAACTCCTCCTGACTAGACATGAGGCAGCAGTTTTGCCGCGACACTAACGCTTCAGTGTGAACAGTCTGTCACTGTCAAGTACAGAGCTGAGGATTGTGTTAGGATTGATATTGACAGCTGAACAAATGCTCAACTTCGGTCTCAGTTTGTGAGATGCCTCTAAGATCATTCAGATTTTATTGCATGGGTGTTTAACCTGCTGTTGACTTACTTTCATTGCTTTTCATTCTCCTATATTTGTATGGGGTGAGAAGTTGTAAAGCAAACAAAAGACCATCATCATAAACCCTTAAGCTGGCCATGCACTGATTGAAATTTTGCCATTTCAGAAGGGACTGGCCACCCCCGCTCAACAGAAGTCTGTGGGGCATGTTGGGAAATTTTCCATTGATAAGCAATTAAAGTGGCACTCCACCTAAAAGAGGAAGTTCCGCTTTAAGTACTGGTCCCCCGCTTCCTGTGAGGAATTGCCACCTTTGGGGAGCGTGGTGGGGGAGAGGGGATTCGATTTTGACAGGTACCTGCTCCCACTTCTGCTGATTGGAAGCGGATGTTAACCTCCCATCAAACCCCCCCCCCCAATCTTCTATGGTACCATTCACAAGAGACCACCATTCGCAAGGCGCAGTGCTACTTGCACATGAAGTGAAGCCCTAAGCTGCAGTTTTTGTAGCGGCTGACTTTTATTTTTTGTAGCTTTGGAGCTCCACTTTAAGGTCAATCAGAATACATTGTTCACCTCCTTTTTGCGGATGGAGAAAGCTGTGAAATCTATGAACTACCCAATCAATTTCCCAATGACAAGACTCCATGCAAAAATGTGGGCATTTTGGGCTACCCTTAGGGGCAACAACACAGTCCCAGCAATCTATGGGACAGCATGGATTCTTTTCTCTGGTCAGTAAGAAGTACTGAACTGGACGACTTCTGTCTGCTGGGCCAATGGCACAAGAAACAATGGCCGGTTCTGACACCATAGAGAACGGGCATATGCCCCCCCTTACCCTTCATTCTCAGGGACACATCTGCCTGTATGTATGGCTAGCCTTCTATTGCATCAGAACTGTAGATGACATTTTAGATTGGTGTCATGCAAGCTGAAAGATGAGACATTGCGTGCGTGTCCCTCAGATATTCTGAATTGTACTTGCAGCTGCAGAGATGATGCGTTGAAATTCCGAATTCCTTTGCTAGTTAAAGGCAGGATTAACGTGCGGGCACCCAATAATAATGATAATAGCGAGTGAGCTGGAGACTCACCCAGATCTGCTAGGAATTTCATTTACAATAAAAGCTTACTATGCTGGGAGTCGGTCTAAAAATAGTACATGACACGCGATAGCCGTGTAATGAGGCCAGGAGTCATGAAACGACTTCCTGATATTGCAGCATGTGAGCGGGTCACCTGTGCTGGCAGCAACCTGCAAGTGCAACCTCAGCTTTGCTGAGTCCTAGCCAGACTTTTTTCTTTTCTGTTTTTTCATTGACTTAGATTAATCCTATTATCTAGGATCATATTTACCCCTTTTAATGTAGAAGGCGGGGCTCCTTTCTTCATGTTTACCACGCGAACCTTAAAGTGGTATTAAACCCAAACACAAAAATGTAATATATTGTAGCTTACCAATCATTTTAGATGTGGTGGCTGCATCGGCTTTCTTTTCTTTGGCTCCCCTCTTCTTCTTCTTCCTTCTTCTTCCTTCTTCCTCCTTCTTCCTTCTTCCTCCTTCTTCTTCTTCCTCCTTCTTCTTCCTTCCTCCTTCCTTCTTCTTTCTTCCTTCTTTTTCCTTCTTCTTCTTCCTTCCTCCTTCCTTCTTCTTTCTTCCTCCTTCCTTCTTCTTCTTCCTTCCTCCTTCCTTCTTCTTCCTTCCTCCTTCCTTCTTCTTCCTTCCTCCTTCCTTCTTCTTCCTTCCTCCTTCCTTCTTCTTCCTTCCTCCTTCCTTCTTCTTCCTTCCTCCTTCCTTCTTCTTCCTTCCTCCTTCCTTCTTCTTCCTTCCTCCTTCCTTCTTCTTCCTTCCTCCTTCCTCCTTCTTTCTTCCTTCTTTTTCCTTCTTCTTCCTTCTTCTTCCTTCTTCCTCCTCCTCCTTCTTCCTCCCTCTTCCTGCTTCTTCCTTCTTTCTTCCTTTCTTCTTTCTTCCTTTCTTCCTTCTTTCTTCCTCCTTCTTCCTTCTTCTTCCTTCTTCTTCCCTTCTCCTTCTTTCTTCTCTTCCTTTTTTCTTCTTCCTTTTTCCTTCTTCCTTTTTTTCCTTCCTTTTTTTTTTTTTCTCTTCCTCCTTCTTTCTTCCTCTTTTTTTTTTTTTTTCCCTCTCCCCACCTGGTGGACCGGCCATAAACGCACCTCTTGTATTAGTGAGGTACAACTGTGGATGAAGAGGCACAGGAGACAACAGGATTGTCAGTCTGGAGGGAGAGTGTTAAATGTAACAGCAGATTTAAATATACAGTACTAATAAATTGAAGCCAAACTTCAGCTCAGACTGTATATTCTGTTACAACAAACTATTTTTTTTTTTATTTCGAATAAAGGTTTCACATAAATAAATGAAAGCTGATCATTTTAAGCACCCATGCCAGTGTTACATGGCTCGTCTCATCCATGTAAACTGATACATTCCTCTGGAAAGCTTGTTCTTCAAAAAAAAAAAAAAAAAAGTTTTTTTGCTTTTGGGTTTAATATTTATTTTAGATACTTCTATAGCACTTGCAGTTTATGCACCACTTTACATATACACTGCTCAAAAAAATTAGAGGAACACTTTGAAAACTCATCAGATCTCAATGGGGAAAAAATCTCCTGCTGGATATCTATACTGATATGAACTGGGTAATGTGTTAGGAACGTAAGGATGCCCCATCGTTTGAATTCATTCCTCTGTAGGTTGATCATTTTCATCAAAGACACCCCAAAAATCAAAGTGAAAAAAATTATGCAGCAGGCTGGTCCATTTTGCTGAAATTTCATTTCAGCAACTCAGAATGGTCCTCAGTAGTTTGTATGGACCCCACGTGCTTGTATGCTTGCCTGACCATTTAATGAGACGACGGATGGTGTCCTGGGGTATTTCCTCCCAGATCTGGACCAGGGCATCACTGAGCTCCTGGACAATCTGAGGTGCAACCTGGCGGCGTTGGATGGACCGATACATGATAACCCAGAGGTGTTTTCTATTGGATTTAAGTCAGGAGAGTGTGAGGGCCATTCAGTGGTATCAATTCCTTCATCCTCCAGGAACTGCCTGCATACTCTCGCCACATGAGTCCGGGCATTGTCGTGCCCCAGGAGGAACCCAGGACCCACTGCACCAGTGTAGGGTCTGACAATGGGTCCAAGGATTTCATCCCGATACCTAATGGCAGTCAAGGCGCCATTGTCTAGCCCGGGTGTCGGCAACCCGCGGCTCCAGAGCCGCATGCGGCTCTTTTTCATCTTTGCTGCGGCTCCGGAGCACACTGCCCACCAGGTGGTCGGCAAGCCGCAGATCGCGAGCCACATGCGGCTCTTCTGTGTGCCGGGCGCCCGCTCCCCTCCCTCCTCAAAAATCCGGCCCGCGGAGCGTGGAACATTGGCTGTCAGGATGTAGGTGGGGCAGCCAGGATGTAGGCGGGGCAGAGTGACGAACTCCTCTCTCAGTCCGCCCTGAAGACCAGAACGGCGCGGGAACACAGCGAGAGGAACGCGCGGAGCAAAGGTAAGTGAATTGAGACAATATGGGGGATGAATTACTGTGTGGGGGATGAATTACTGTGTGGGGGATGAATTACTATGTGGGGGATGAATTACTATGTGGGGGATGAATTACTATGTGGGGGATGAATTACTATGTGGGGGATGAATTACTATGTGGGGGATGAATTACTATGGGGAATGAATTACTATGGGGGAAGAATTACTATGTGGGGGATGAATTACTATATGGGGGATGAATTACTATGTGGGGGATGAATTACTATGTGGGGGATGAATTACTATGTGGGGGATGAATTACTATGTGGGGGATGAATTACTATGTGGGGGATGAATTACTATATGGGGGATGAATTACTATATGGGGGATGAATTACTATATGGGGGATGAATTACTATGGGGGATGAATTACTATGGGGGATGAATTACTATATGGGGGATGAATTACTATATGGGGGATGAATTACTATGGGGGATGAATTACTATATGGGGGATGAATTACTATATGGGGGATGAATTACTATATGGGGGATGAATTACTATGTGGGGGATGAATTACTATGGGGGATGAATTACTATATGGGGGATGAATTACTATGGGGGATGTATTACTATATGGGGGATGTATTTTCAGTTTTAAAAATGTGGCTGTCAAAATAAATTTCAATCGTGGTTTTGGCGAGATTTGGCTCAGTTGAAAAAAAAGGTTGCCCACCACTGACCTAAGGCTATGATTGTGATTATGAAGATACACTGTGGCCCTGATTAACCCTTTGCTTACTGGGCCCTTAAACCCCCTTCATGACCAGAGTGCTTTTTGCAATATATGCAGTGTCGGAATTGTTATAAATGTTGCAATGGTTTTGCGGCTCCCAGTCTTTTTTTTCCCTTCGGAAACGGGTCCAAGTGGCTCTTTATGTCTTAAAGGTTGCAGACCCCTGGTCTAGCCTGTAGAGGTCTGTGCGTCCCTCCATGGATATGCCTCCCCAGACCTTCACTGACCACCACCAAAACGGTCATGCTGAACGATGTTACAGGCGACTTAACGTTCTCCACGGCTTCTCCAGACCCTTTCACGTCTGTCACGTGCTCAGGGTGAACCTGGTCTCATCTGTGAAAAGGGCACCAGTGGCATATCTTCCAATTCTGGTGTTCAATGGCAAATGCCAATCGAGCTCTATGGTGCCGGGCTGTGAGCACAGGGCCCTCAGGCCACCCTCATGAAGTCTGTTTCTGATTGTTTGGCCAGAGACATTCACACCAGTGGCATGCAGGAGGTCATTTTGTAGGGCTCTGGCAGTGCTCATCCTGTTCCTCCTTGCACAAAGGAGCAGATACCTGTCCTGCTGATGGGTTAAGGACCTTCTATGGCCCTGTCCAGCTCTCCTAGAGTAACTGCCTGTCTCCTGGAATCTCCTCCATGCTCTTGAGACTGTGCTGGGAGACACAGCAAAGCTTCTGGCAATGTTACGTATTGATGTGCCTGTGCAGCCTCTGTAGGGTCCAGGTATCTCCTCATACTACCAGTAGTGACACTGACTCTAGCCAAATGCAAAACTAGTGAAAAACAGTCAGAAAAGATGAGCTGGAAAACAATGTCAGTGGCCTCCACCTGTAAAACCATTCCTGTGTTGGGGGTTGTCTCATTGTTGCCCATCTAGTGCACCTGTTGTTAATTTCATTAACACCAAAGCAGCTGAAACTGATTAACAACCCCCTTTGCTACTTAACTGACCAGATCAATACCCCAGGAGTGTAATTGACTTGATGCTAGACTCTGATTAAAAAGCGATCCTTTACATTTTTACTTGAGGTGTGTTTGTATATGTATGTATGTGTGTGTGTGTGTATATATGTGTGTGTGTGTGTGTGTGTGTGTGTGTGTGTGTGTATACATATATATATATATATATATATATATATATATATATATATATAAATATAATGTGTGTGTATGTGCATGTATATATATGTGTGTGTGTGTGTGTGTGTGTGTATGTATATGTATGTGTATGTATATATATATATATATATATATATATATATATATATATATATATATATATATATATATATATATATATATATATATATATATATATATATATATATATATATATGTGCATGTATATGTGTGTGTAATATATATATATATATACACACACATACACACAAAAGTGGATGATCACAGAATGCATTCCGGAGGGAAGAGAAGTCGCTGGAATGTGCAGTCTGTTCTTTTATTTAGGTCATCTTTGCAGTGACACACCTTCTACTGTTCTAGTGCAACAGGAGACACTTCAGAGCCAAGCAAAGATCAAAGTCACTCTAGACACCGAATTCTATGCAATGAGCATAAAGCTTCACTCAGCCGGAAGCCCAGCTTATATCGCCCTGCGAAAAAGTGACAGAAGTCAGGAGCTGGGCCACTGAGAAACCTACTTTGCTTCTACCGGTCGGTCCCACCAGGGGCCACTCCGTTATCCTCTTGCACACAGACCTAATCATTTACTAATGTGTACATGCAGGGTCTGCTGTCAGAAGCTGGCTGAATGATCCTGAGTTAAATCCACACGTTCTGCTCTGTGAAGACCTTGTACATAAACTTGTATAGGTGCATTATTGTGTGCGTACTTCTTCTTTTTTTTTTTTTTTTTTTTCTTTCTTCACCCTTTCCCAGCTACCAGGGTTTCAGTTTCCATGCATACACTCAGACTTGCTTGCTCATATGTATAAATTACTGTCTCAAATGCGAACACCCTTTTGGTCTGGGGAAAAAACAACAAGAGAGCGCATTCTAATATTGATAAATCCGTAGGATCTTTTTACACCACATCGTGTGCAGATAAACGCACCAGCATTACACTTTACCATGCGCCTTGCTTCTCACTTCTTGGAAGATGCAGAATCTACACCTCGGCAGAGGAGCCAGACTTGCGGTGGCCTGCTGTTTTGCGTGTGCTTTGATGCATGTTGTGCTGCACTACCACACATTAAACTTGTGTTCTCATTGTGATAAGATAAGGTAGGACTTGTTCTCCTTTTTTCTTTTTTTTTTTTCCCAGTGCATATCCGTGCAACACATGAGTGTGAACTGACCTCATTTACATACTAGTTTTCACTGGTCCTCGCTTTGGCATGCGTTGAAGAAAATGTGCCAACGCACCTGGTATGAATGGATCATAGGAGTTCATTCACACCAGGTCCATTGAGCTGCATGGATACATTCAAGCTCAATACAAGGACACAGAGAGAACAGTTGTCTTCTATGTGCCCTGCTTACACCATACACGCCTGTTGCATATCTGCATTTTTATCGAATGTACAGAAATTTGTTACAGCGCATGGCACAGCATCGCCATGTATTGTTGTGCATACAGTTGAATGAAATGTTTAATATCATTGTAAATGCTTGTCTTGCACATACCCATTGAAGTGACTGGTGTCAGGTGATGCACAGAGATGAAACAAATCCTCCTTCATAAGTCGTACCTGTTCATCTGCAGATTCTCTACTCTGCATCCATTCAAAGTCCAGAATTTATAACGCTTGTCTAAGAGATCAGAAAAAAGGGTGCAGAGAGCTGAAGTTACACTGCAGACCTCCGTGTGGACAGCTCTGAAAGCTGATTGGAGGGAAGAGACCCCCCCCCCCTCCACACAGCACACAGAAACAGAGCTGAGGCTCTCAATTTGCTGGAGGTCCCTCCCCTGTCACCATTTTTCTGGTTACAGCTTGTAGGAGGAATTTTCATTTTGCTCTAGGAGAATGCAGAACCCCTGACCTCTGTCTGGACAGTGCTGATTGGCCCTGTGCTGATTACATGCACTCTCCCAAGAAAAAAAACAAACCTCTCTAGCAATACACACCAAATTGAATATGTGCAGAGGGACTCCACACAATGCCTTATCAGGAGATAAGGGGGTCACTGGAAGAAGGGGAAGATCAGAGAAGTTGGGATTAAACAGCATTTTTACACAATGCAGAAGATTAACCCCTTGGGTTCCGCAGTGAGTATAACAAGCATGCTTTAGTGCAGATAGAGACTGATTTTACGGTTGTGGGTTTAGTGCCACTTTAACTTTATTTTTGTTTATCACCTACTATTTTTTTTTTTTTTTTTTTTTATAAAACTGTAAAAGTAGCCCATTTTGACATTTCTATTTTGACCTTTTACCTGCTCATATTTTCATCACGATATTTCAAATCCAGATCTGGAGCAGCCCCCTCTAGTGGTAATCTGTGTGTCAGCGTGTGCAGCCAGCATCCTGACAAATGGTGTTATGGTATAATTACAGTGTTTGTTCTCAAAGAAGAAGCATCTCTCTTATCTGGACTCTGTTATCACTTCTATTTACAATAACCATTTCAAGTGTGTCAAGAAAGATGAGTTGTAGTTGTGTTTTATTAATGATTGTATTTCATTTCATCTTTTTTTTTCTATGGACATGTGCACTGTCACTTGAGGTGTACCTGGACTTCTTATCTCTCAGCCAATTACCCCAATAACCCTTCTAAGTTCTAATCTCTGTCTGTTTGTTGCCTAACCCTTTACAATAGCTGTTTATAGTGTGTCAAGAAAAAATGGTTGTACTTTTATTATTCTATTTTATTGCTGTTCCTTGTATCTCTGTGTGTGAATATGTGGGTTTTAGAACTGTATAAAGCTCTGGTGCCCAATCTTCAGCCCCGAGGGCCGTATGCTGCCCTTTGGCATATGATGTGTGGCCCTCGAACCTCCGAAGTCTGTAGTCGAGAGCATTGATTAGGGTAATAGCATTGATCTCTACTAGCCTCATATAACAAGTTCCTAGTTTCATATTGTCTTCTGCAGCCTATGCCCAGCCAAAAATGTAGCATGTCCTCACTCTCTGACCCTCATCTCTCATTAGACCTGCAGTTTCTGAAAGTCCTCTCAAGCATTTTATATACTGAACATTATGTGCGGCCCTTTTGGTGATGTCAGGGGCCACATTTGAGGCCCCTTATAACTCATTGGTTGACAACCACTGGAATAAAACCTGAAGGCATCCTGATAGCTTGCCTCTTTAATAAATTAAAGCTGAACTCCGGGATAGATCAATATTGTCTAAATACATTCAACATGTTTACTCTTTCTTGAATCTTTGAGTGTATTTCTTCCAGATCTGTGCAGTAATCCATTGCGAGACTTTTCCTGTATTAAAGACCGCTCACTGCTGCTCTCTCTCCTTTTTTACAGTGACTGGTCTTGTCTCCGCCCCCTCCTGTAGTTTTCTGCAAGCAGCCTGTAGTGGGTGGGGTCTGCTGGGTCCCTCCCACAGCTCTGCTCTCTCTCCTTGTACAGGGTGACTGGTCTTGTCTCCGCCCCCTCCTCTAGTTTTCTGCAAGCAGCCTGTAGTGGGTGGGGTCTGCTGGGTCCCTCCCACAGCTCTGCTCTCTCTCCTTGTGCATGGTGACTGGTCTTGTCTCCACCCTCTCCTGTAGATTTCTGCAGGCAGCCTGAAGTGGGCGGAGTTGCTTGGCCGCTCCCATAGCTCTTCTCTCTTCACAGGCTTTGTACAGCACAGTGATGTTGTTGCTAATTTTACAAAGTTTTATATCTGGGTTTGCAAAGGCATTTGGTGCACAAAAAGCTTTCAGCCAACCAATAAAGTATTACTTGAATGGCAACTTTTGGCATTAATACAATAATTTTCTTTCATCTTTTCAGCTGGAGGGAAGAATAGAAGAACTCAACCGAGAGCTGAAATCAGCGAAGGATAGGATGGTGGCACAGGACAACGTTGCAAAGAACACCATCCAACATCTTCACAAGGAGCTGGCTGTCCGGACAGAGCAGGTAACTGGCAGCCACAGACTGTTATTATAGAGAAATATGAACTTTAGCCTCTTTGCGTCATCCGTACGCATATATGCGGTCCTCTTATAACAACATACCGCGTCGGCGGGAATCGTTAAGCTTCCAATGCATACGTGCGATTGGGAGATTTCTGATCATGTGACTGCTGTGGCAGCCAATCACAGCGGTCACATGACCTGAATGCCAGCCTCCGCCTCCCAGCTTTTAGAACTCTTAAGGCGGAGCAAGAGGGTGTCAAGGGGTAACGCTGACATTGCATGGCTCTTCTGCGATAAATAGCCTGCTGGCTTGCAAGGTTTTGTGAAATGCTTTCAGTTCCATTTTTAAATCTTTAATATGACTAGTGTCATACAGGATATATGATCTTTTCAGGTGGTTTACCTCTCTAGAATCTACCAAACAGTGAAAAAATAGTTTTGGTGGAGGCTGACCCTTTAGGCCCCTTGCAGACTGAGTGGTCCATCTAACGTGGATCCCTCCCCAGTGTTTTAGTGTGCCAGAGAGGGACAGGTGCAGCGACCAGCCCTGCTGCAGGCAGCATGTCAAATTCTGTGGCAGGCTGCATCTGGACTGAGCTGAATGCTGTATTGAGTGGTACTGGTGTTGAGGACCATGTGCGTTTCGGGATGAAGGTCTGAAATGCTTGTCTTTTGCTGGATGCTGCACCTGTCCCTACCATGTACAAGGGGGCCTTAAAGTGTTTGTCAAGGCTTATTTTTTTAAAATTAATAAATGTTATACTCACCAGCTCTGTGCAATAGTATTGCACAGAGCGGCCCCAGACCTCCCCTTCTGGGGTCCTCTGCTGGCGCTCTTGGCTCCTCCTTTTTTTTTGTGTGTGTTCGCATAGCAAGCTGCCGAGCCAGACTGGGTGAATTCATCAACACACACTGCATGGCTCGGCTTGCCCCCTGCTCCCTCCTCACAAGATTTGATTGACAGCAGCAGGAGCCAATGGCTTCCGCTGCTGCCTTTTGTGTCTTGTGAAGAGAGGAACACTGAGTAGCACTGCTGCAGAAGGGCACAGCATTGAATCGAGATAGGACTCAGGTACATATAAGGGGAGGTGAGGAGGTGATAAAAAGTAAATTTTTACCTTTAATGCAGGAAATGTTTTGTCTTTAGAACCATTTTGAAATGTGCACTATATTTATTTAGGTAGCCGCTCATGTCTTCATGACTGAAAGACTCAGTGCTGGTGTCACTGTGAACTACTTCCTGTCTGGCCCATGTATATAAATGGCCGAATGGGAGCAGTGCAGGGGCAGGTGGCCGTTTATAAACGTCCTCCCCTCTCCGTGTTTGTGCGCGCTCCCTGGGAAGCGCGCAGCATCGCGATCTGGTGCCTGCTGTATCTGGAGGACACAGCGGAACACCGATCGTTGTATGGGACCTCTGTGTGAGGTCCCGATCATGTGAGCACTAATTGGCCAATCAGTGATTACATGATGTCACTTCTGACATCATTGCTTACTACGTATGAAATCTGTAAATGATCACAGAGATCACATGGTACAAGGCTATTCACAACAGCCTTTTACCATGTGACAAGCTGTGACCAATCACCGCTCACACAGTTTTTCTCAATGGCTGCAAGAATGCAGCCAGAGAGAATGAGAAATTATTGTTTTTACAGCCTTTACTATGGTGACACTGTACTGCTAGGGTGACAGTATGTAAAAAAAATCCCATAAATAATAATATTAAAAATTTAATAAAAATGTAAAAAAAATTTAGAAAAATTATAATTTTTGGTTATAATTTGTTTGTTTTTTTTTTTTTTTTACTAAAAAGATAACTGAATACATTTTGGCCAAGATTTATCAAGAAAAATTATTTTTTTGCAAAATTTTATAAGAAAAACACTTTTTTTCAAAATGTTTGGACTTTTTTTCATTTATATAGCAAAAAAAAAAAATCCAAGTGGTGAATAAATACCCCCAAAATAAAGTTTTAACTGTCTCAAAAAAAAAAGCTAAAAAATTCATATGGGTACAGTGTTGCATAACCACGCAATTGTCATTCGAAGTGTGATAGCGCTGAAAGCTGAAAATTGGCCTGGACAGGAAGGGGGTAAAAGTGTCGACTTGAAGTGGTTAAAGACTAAGTTCACCTTTTTTACAAAAAAATAATAAATGCACATCTCTTTACAATTACAAAAATATGCATTTTTTTTTTTTTTACACTACAACCTGCAGAGCATTTCACCCGCAAACTGCAGATGGTAGGCGCAATTCCAGGCTCCTGCAGACACTTAGTTAGCTGTCTGCCTGTACTTCTCATACAGACAGGCAGTTACTGAACGACAGGAGGAATTTATAAACTATGAGCGCGCTCACCAGCACTTGTAGTTCATTCTTTCACAGAACTTTGTGAATGAATGACGCGGCCATGTGGGTGGAGCCCTTCATGGCTGTTCTGTTTTCAAATTGTGACAGTGGGTGCGGGGAGAAGATTCACTGCCTGCTGTCACAGAGGGGGGAATCAGGAGGAGAGGAGACAGAAGCTGGAACATACAAAAAAATTCAAAACTTTTCTCTTTTCTTGAAATTAAAAATTACAATAAAATATAAAAACAAACAAAAAGTGTCCAAAATATCAAAAATAAAACCCCTCAGGTGTAATCAATAGTCCAACGCAGTCTTTATTTCTTCTTCCAACAACAAGTCTCTTTCTTAACACCTGCAAATCCTGATGACAATATACCTCAAAAAACAAAAACTCAACATAGTGTCATACCTTAAAAGTAATAACTACACACGTGCCACTCACTGTGCAACATGCAAAAAAAACAAACAAACAATATATGTGTGTTTACTCTATGTACGAATATCTACACGCATGCAAATATTCCTTTGTGTACCAAAAATATATATACAAGTGAAAACACTCACACAAAGTGTCCTTTACACAATCTGTGAAAATAACTCAAATATATCAATACAAGTGTGTGTCACCGCACTCTGTATTCATCAGTGAACACCTTAAACCCAAACCAACACTCTCCAACTCGTGTACTGATGGATAATTACCCTATATATGAAATGACAGGGCATAACACAAATCTGACTTCTTGTCAATAGGGTTCCATCCAGTATCAGGGTTTTTCTTCCATTTCCCTCATAAGAAAATCAGCAATTACAAATCGTGAATTCAAAGATATCATCCTTTATTTAGCAACTTACATTAAAATTTGGATGAAGCAGCTCCTCCTCCATAGGGATACACATGTAGACAAGCTAGGGAACACTGGCCACATGTTCCCACTTCCAAGATGGCCGCGATCGCACTTCCAGTCAACGTCGATGCGTCTGACGTCACGTGTACCTGACGCGTTTCGTCACTTCCTGTGACTTTTTCAGAAGTTACATGTTCCACTCTAAATATGGGTGAAACATGTAATGTGTTCCAAAGATTAACTTCTCTTTTAAGAATATTTATGATATACATTATATTCCTTTTTAGTAATTTTTTTTTAATTTCAGGCAAATAAGAAGTGCGAGGAGGCTCGGCAGGAGAAGGAGGCGATGGTCATGAAGTATGTCAGGGGGGAGAAGGAGTCTCTGGATCTGAGGAAAGAGAAGGAAGTTCTGGAGAGGAAACTGAGGGAAGCCAACAAGGAGATTGAGAAACACAACAACAGGATCAAACTGCTAACTCAGGAAAAAGGCCGATTACACCAGCTGCATGAGGCCAAGGTAGACTAGGACTGGGACTCGCAAAACACACATTGTCTCTCAATATTGTTACACCATATTGAATCACTCGTCTGTCCTCAGTGCTGGAGGATGTGTCTGCTCAATCCATTTAGTAGCTCTGCACCAAATTATTTATGAGCTGCCTGTTTACTGCAGACTCATTTCATACATGAGTATCGGATTTACAGCTAAAAATCAATCCATGCCTCCTACCTACCCTACTCATATAACGTTTTACAGATACTTGTCCTGCATAGGCATTGATCATGTTATCTCAGCAGAAGTGACTTGGGGGAAGAATTTGAGATAAGCTGGCTTTCCTGAATCCTGATCCTGGAAAAGGAAAAACGGATTGTTCATACTAGAGAGTTGGGGACCAAAAATATACCATTAGATCTTAAGGCAAATCTAAACCTCCCTACCATCCATCCATCCCTCCATTCCCCTCTAACCCATCCTATACATTTTTTTTTTCTTGCCTTGTGAAGCAAGATTAATTTAAGTCTCCCCCCCCCCCCCCCCCCCCCCCCCCAGTGCCATTTCAGGTGCAGGGAACTGCTAATCCAGTAAACCAGTGCTGCACATGTCCATGCCAGCCGATGCTGGCATGGACAATACCCTTTTCCACCAATGTCACTGTTGAAGAGGAGACTCCTCTTCTATGTCCTGAAAGAACTCCTTTGTTGGGCAAACAATAGGAAGAATCTATGTCATGCAAGCAATGGAGTGGACCCTGCCTACTGTAAACTAAAGAATAAACTAAAGAATGGGGAAAACTCAGGATGGGAGCATCACGTGACTGCAGCTTTTGGTGAGTAAAAATGGCATTTAGGAGAGTAAAAGGGCTGCTATGCCTACAAACGCATATCTCCGGAACCCTTCCTAAACAACTATACTTTTTTTACATTTTATATCGCAAGCTCTGCCGAAGAGGCACACTTCAATTCCTGAAATATGCTGGCAGCAAATTTTGTTTGAACAGATTAAATGGAATAAATACTTCTTGACTCCATCCCTCTGGTGTGGCACTCCTGTTCTCCCCTCTTCATCCAATTTAATTCAGAAGCAGTCTTGGAAGCTCTTTTCTGCAGAAGAGCTGCCTGCCCAAAATGCTGCACACCTTCCTATCCTTTTCACCCTGGAGTGCTAGAATTTCTCCTGGGATCCTGTGACACCTATTCGTTTCTCCAACTTAACCCAAATCCCATCCTTCAGCTGAGTTTGTCATGCCAATGGCTGCTGTGTTGTTTTTTGCAGCAAAATTGTATGCAGAACAGGTATTTTAGTTTTAGTTATTGATTTTTTTTTATTTATTGCTAGTATTTTGGGCAAGAGAGCAATGTTGGTTAGTAGTGGCAAGGGCAAAGACTAGTCCAGAAAATATCTATGAAAAGGACAGATGAAGGTAAATGTGAAGTCTGAATTACACTTATCTCTGTGCCATCCAGTGAGGGATACGGCTCATTTGCAGTAATTTATCCCATGCTGCAGATTTCAGAGAGCTGCATCTGTGAAAGGACAGCATGGAGGGACGTATATTTAATGCATTACACTTACCCCTTGCAGTCCCTTCTTTCATTTTTTCCTGGTGATCCATTTTAATATACCACAAGTCCTCCTTTTTTCTCTTTTTTTTTTTTTTTCTAAAGGAAAACTTGTCCTTCAACTTTGGTAAATCTTGTCCTTTAAGGCATGTCCCCACTCCCCTGAGTGCAGCTCACCTGGTTCAATACATATCTTTGCTCCTGTTCCATCGATCTTCATTCTGCCGTCCTGCCAGGAGCCCCACAGCCTCTCCAACAAAGGCATGCCTGCCGGGTCGTCTTCACCTTGGGCATTCATCATGGTGCTAATCATTGTTCACGAACGCTTCACTCATTTATTTAGTTCAGGTACTTGTATAGTGCTGTCAATTTACGCAGAGCTTTACATATATATTGTACATTCACATCAGTCCCTAACCCTTCAAGGGGCATACAATGTAAGGTCCCTAACTTAAATATATACATACACATACTAGGGCTAATTACCTACCAGCATGTCTTTGGAGTGTAGGAGGAAACCAGAGTACCCGGAGGAAATACACGCAGGCACAGGGAGAACATGCAAACTCCAGGCAGGTAGTGCCGTGGCTGAGATTCAAACTGACAACCCTAGTACTGCCAGGCGAAAGTGCTAACCATTTAGCCACTGTGCTGCGCCACCTCCAGGAATCATGCAGAGTAGGGCCTTTCCCCATAGGAAAAAATAAGGCTGTTGTGTGCAGATGCAGACTGAAGAGGCACTTTGGAAAGAGGCTTGCTGCAACGGAAACAGGTAAGTATCAGACAAGGTGGGCTGTACCTGAGATGGGAATGCATGCCCAAATGTACAATTGTTCTTCATAGCATTTTGTACCACATTTAATCATCTACAGAATGTTCCCCTTTCTTTTTTTTTTTTTTCTTTTTTTGAATGTGTTTTTTTTTTTTTTTCTAGGGTTGAATTAGGTGGACATTGGACTTTTTCAATGTTCTTGTATTACTTTGTGTAATTGACCAGCAGTTCTGGATGTGCACGGTCTTGGAATGAGGAGTAATCCTCCTATTTATGGGATGTGGGATAGAATGAGAATGCCTTCCGTTCTAAGAGGGCTTTACTGTGCTTCACACTGATTCAGTTGGGAGACTTTTTGATTCCCTTAGTCTCTTCTCACCTTAACCTGTATGGTTATGCTGTGTCATGTGTCTAAAGCACTACTCCTTACACGCCATGGTTTCCATACACTGCACTGATGATCACCAACTAGCCTGAACTAGCTGTATGTAGTTTGGGATAAATAACTTTTTTAAACTATGCTATTATGGACCCATACACCAGCGGTTCTGGATGTGCACCTGGCTGATGGGGGGTAAAGGAATAATTTGCATGTAACCTGTATGGTTGTACTGTTCTGTATGTGTAAAGAATGAATGGTGAACTGGTGAAAGTTTGTAGGAAAGCTCAAAGTAACATGAAATACAGATTAATATGGCTTTTCTCCAGGGGAATGCACACTATTATTATTATACAGGCTTTATATAGCGCCAACAGTTTGCGCAGCGCTTTACAAAATGAAGGCAGACATTACATTTACAATACAATTTGGTACAAGAGGAAACAGAGGGCCCGGCTCTTTAGAACTTACAATCTAGGAGGAAGGGTTGGGTGATACAAAAGGTAATAGCTGTGGGGGAGATAAGCTGATGGAGGAAATAAATGGCGGTTTACTAGGTTGAAGCAGGATAGGCTTCTTTAAAGAGAGGTTTTCAGGGATCATCTAAAGGTGGATAGATTAGGAGACAGCTGGACAGATTGGGGTAGGGAGTTCCATAGGATGGGAGAAGCTCGGGAGAAGTCCTGGAGGCGAGCATGGGCAGAGGTGACACGGTAACTAGAGAGCAGAAGGTCTTGGGAGGATTGAAGAGAGCGGTTTGGTTGAGATTTTGAGACCAGGTTGGTGATGTAGCTGGGGGCAGAGTTGTGGATGGCTTTGTAAGTTGTTGTTAGTATTTTGAATTTTAGTTTGGCGAGTGGAAGCCAGTGGAGGGATTGGCAGAGAGGAGTGGAGGACACTGATTGGAAGCCAGTGGAGGGATTGGCAGAGAGGTGTGGAGGACACTGATTGGAAGCCAGTGGTGGGATTGGCAGAGAGGGGTGCAGGACACTGATTGGAAGCCAGTGGAGGGATTGGCAGAGAGGAGTGGAGGACACTGATTGGAAGCCAGTGGAGGGATTGGCAGAGAGGGGTGGAGGATACTGATTGGAAGCCAGTGGAGGGATTGGCAGAGAGGGATGGAGGACACTGATTGGAAGCCAGAGAGGGGTAGCAGATACTGAGCGGAGGACAGTGGAGGGGTAGCAGACACTGAGTGGAGGGATTGGCAGAGAGGGGTAGCAGACGCTGAACGGTTGGTAAGGTGGATGAGCCTGGCATCAGTATTCGTGATGGACTGGAGGGGGCGGGGATAGCCTATGTTAAGGTAAGCCACTTACTTGGCTGGTAAGCATTTCAGCACTGTAATGGCAAGGGGTGCAGGGGTGTGCAGAAAGGTTTATCAAGGCTGGCTGCTAGGTGATCTATTGTCACTGTGGAGGATCTATTGTTGCTGGGAGGCATTTCCCCTCATCCTCTAGAACTCTCTACCCCAATCCATCAGACTGTCACCTACCCTCCTCACCTTCAGGTGCACCCTGAAAACCCATCTCTTCAGGGAAGCCTACCCCACCCTCACCTAACAGCCGATCTCCTCCACTCTTCCTACCACTCCATCCCCCACAGCCACTTCCTCCTGTAGCACTATCCCCTCCCTCCTAGATTGTAAACCCAAGAGAGCAGGGCCCTTGAACCCCTCGTATATTGTTTTGTTACTGTATTGTCTCATGTACTGTCCCCCTTTGTAATGTACAGCGCTGAGCAAACCTTTTGGCGCTATATAAATACTGTATAATAATAATCTACTGATGAGGGAAGGGTTTTATTGTTGCCACCTGCTGTAGTTTCTATTGATGCTGGCTCCTGGGAGGTCTATTGTTCTTGGAGGGGGTCCATTGTTGCTGGTGTGGATCTATTGTTGCTGAAGGGGTTGTTTTGTTGCTGGGGGAATCTATTATTGCTGGAGGGGTGTATTATTCCCTGCAGCCAGCAATCTTTTTTACTGCTTATCTTGTTGTTGTTCACAAATTTCATACAAATTATTTAACACCACAAAATGATACTTGGTTCTGTATTCTCTAAAATGGGTGGTACTGGGAGGTGGGTAGGGGGTGGGACCAAGGGGCAGTGCTGGTGGGTAAGGGGGCGAGACCAGGGGTGAATTGGAAAGGGAGGGTATCTGCACCTATTCTGAGGCAAAAAACACTGTGTAAACCAGCCAATCGGAATGTTCCTTTCATTCTTCTTTCCTCTCTGTTCTATCCCCGGCTACTAAGGGGTGAAATTGCATTGTGCAGGTAGAACGTTGATGAACAATCACTCTGCAGTGTAACAAATAGGAAGAACTCTCCCTGTTCATAAACTGTGTATAAAGAACCAAACTTTTAGTTTCTGACTTCTTGATTTTGAGAGGCTTTATTCAGACCTGATTTATATTAGGCAATCAAATTTGTATTCAAATGAGAACATTAAAAATACTAATTATTCCCCTTAGTGTAAGTATTATGGGCTGAGTAGGAGGATCTCCTGTCCTTTTCTGCCATCAATTAGTCTCTGATTCTTTGATTTTTGTAAATTAGAACTAATTATATAAGACCCGTCCATTCTAAATCCACAGCTTATTTAAGCTACTTTACCTGGAAGTTAAATCGCTTTCAGATGGGGGGACCAAATGCTTTGATTTAACTGTATTTAACATATGTATAAAGAATTTCTGTATAACCTCTTTTCTTTTAATCTAGGAAAATGAAACCAGCAGACAGAGCCGTGAAATCGAGAAGCTTAAAGAAGAGGTGAATTCATATGCCATCAAAGTGAAGTGGGCTCATAACAAACTTAAAACGGAGCTGGATGGTCACAAGGTTAGTGGAGGAGTCTGGAAGGACGGTGATGTGTGGCATTTATATCCTGTATAGAATCCAGAGAGCTCTTCTATCTGGGTCAGAGAAGGAGTCTGTAGCTGGCTATAGAGGATTAGAAAATCAAAAACAGAAATGACTGTTCAATAGCTCATTCGATTCACCCATCACTGTATCCAAAATTTTCACCGATCTACATAATTTTTTGTTTTCAGCATTAAAGTATTGTTTTTCGTTCGGCCTTTTCAGCTGGCATAGCAATTGACATAGACTGATAAATACATAGGTATAAACACAGGTATGACGTACAGCTCTAAAGTAAAGTGAAAATAATGGATGTTAACCATTTCACAACCGTGCTATAGCTTAAAGCATCATGTGATGCCCCCAGCGCGCTGCCCGTGATTGCTGTGTCCTATGGACACAGCTGATCACATGATGAGGCCAATCAGAGTAGCCTTTTACCACATGATCAGCTGTGTCCAATGACACAGCAGATCACCAAATACAGTTGCTGTTTATCGGCAGCACTTTCCTCACGCTGTGCCTTTTGTAAATCAGTTGATCTTTCTGTGCAAAAAAGGTCCACTTCAGTGTCCTTGAATGAATGTCTAGACCAGCAATGGGCAAACTACGGCCCGGCAGACCTTTTAATCCGGCCCGCGGAGCGTGGCAAACATTGCCTGTCAGGATGTGTGTAGGCGGGGCAGCGTGAGGAGCGGGGCAGCAGGGGAGCTAGGCTCCTCTCACAGTCCGCCCTGAAGACCGGAATGGCGCAGGAACACGGCGAGAGGAACGCGCGGAGCAAAGGTAAGTGAATTGACACAATATGGGGAATGAATTACTATAGGGGGGATGAATTACTATATGGGGGATGAATTACTATATGGGGGATGAATTACTATAGGAGGAATGAATTACTATAGGGGGAATGAATTACTATAGGGGGGATGAATTACTATATGGGGGATGAATTACTATATGGGGGATGAATTACTCTGGGGGATGAATTACTATGGGGGATGAATTACTATATGGGGGATGAATTACTATATGGGGGATGAATTACTATATGGGGGATGAATTACTATGGGGGAATATTACTATACTTACTATGGATGACACATACACATCATTCATCTACTCTTGGTCCGGCCCCCGGGTCCAATATATGAACCCATTGCGGCCCTCAATTCAAAAAGTTTGCCCACCCCTGGTCTAGACACTAAGGATGGGATTATGTAAGAACAGGGTGCAGCTATTGCATCTTATGCTGTTCTTGGACAATCTTGACATATTCCATGTTGATTGTAGTAAGAGTGTCTGTGCTACTTGTGTGGATTTTATTACAGGTACTTTATATAGCGCTGTCAATTTACACAGCACTTTACATATACAGCGGGTAAAATAAGTATTGAACATGTCACCATTTTTCTCAGTAAATATATTTCTAAAGGTGCCATTGGCATGAAATTTCCACCACATGTCGGTAACAACCCATGCAATCCATACATACAAAGAAACCAAAACAAATAAGTTCAGAAATTAGGTTACGTGTAATAAAATTAAATGACACAGGGAAAAAGTATTGAACACACAAACTGAAATGTATATAATACTTTGTACAAAATTCTTTGTTGGTAATGAAAGCTTCAAGACGCCTCCTGTATAGAGAAACTAGTCACATCCATTTCTCAGGTGTGATTTTTGGCCTATATTTCCACACAGTCTTCAAATCTTGAAGGTTCCGTGGGGCTCTCCTATGAACTGTGATCTTTATTTCTTACCATAGATTTTCTATTGGCTTCAAGTCAGGTTATTGGCTGGGCCATTCTAGAAGATTTATTTTCTTTCTTTGAAACCAATTAAGAGTTTCCTTGGCTTTGTGTTTGGGATCATTGTCTTGCAGAAATGTCCGCCCTCGTTTCATCTTCATCATCCTGGTAGATGGCAGCAGATTTTTATCAAGAATGTCTTAGTACAGTTTTCCATTCATCCTTCCTTCTTTGACATGAAGTTTGCCAGTACTGTATGCTGAAAAACAGCCCCACACCATGATGTTCCCACCACCAAACTTCACTGTTGGTATGGAGGTTTTGGGGTGATGTGTAGTGCCATTTGACCTCCAAATATGTGTATTAGGACATTCAAAGAGTTCAATTTTGGTCTCATCTGACCAGACTGTATTCTCCCAGTATTTCACAAGCTTGTCTAAAACTTTAAATAAGCTTCAGCATGCTTTTTCTTCAGCAATGGAGTCTTGCGTGGTGAGCGTGTGTACAGGCCATGGCGGTTGAGTGCATTGCTTACTGTTTTCTTTGAAACAATTGTACCTGCTAATTCCAGGTCTTTCTAAAGCTCTCCATAAGTGGTCTTTGGCTCTTGGACAACTCTTCTAATAATTCTTTTCACTCCTCTGTCAGAAATGTTGCGAGGAGCACCTGGCCATGGCTGGTTTATGGTGAGATAATGTTCTTTCCACTTGCAGATTATGACCCCAACACTGCTCACTGGAACATTCAGGAGTTTAGAAATCCTCCTGTAAGAAATGCCATCAGTATGTTTTGCAACAATAAGATTGCAAAGGTCTTGAGAGCTCTTTGACTTTACCCATCATGAGATGTTTCCTATGTGACACCTTGGTAATGAGACACCTTTTTATAGGCCATCAGCTGAGACTGAACCAGCTGATAATAATTTGCACTGTCGGGGCAGGATTTCTTTCTAATTACTGATAGATTTCAGGCGGTTTCTTGGCTTGGCCTTTTAACACCTTCCTTTTCTTTGTGTTCAATATTTTTTTCCCTGTGTCATTCCATTTTATTACACATAGCTTAATTTCTGAACTTATTTGTTTGGTGTCTTTGTATGTATGGATTGCATGAGTTGTTACCGACGTGTGGTGATAATTTCATGTCAATAGCACCTTTAGAAATCGATTTACCCAGAAAAATGGTGACATGTTCAATACTTATTTTACCCTCTGTATATTTTACATTCACATCAGTCCCAAACCCTCAAGGCGCTTACAATCTAAAGTCCCTAACTCACATTCATACATACACATGCTAGGGCCTATTTAGTCTGGAGCTAATTAACCTACCATCATGTCTTTGGAGTATGGGGGGAAATGGTAGTACCCAGAGGAAACTCACACAGGCACAGGGAGCACATGCTAACTCCAGGCAGGTGGTGCCATGGTTGGGATTTAAACCAATAACCCTAGTGCTGCTAGGCAGAAATGCTAACCACTTAGCCATTGTGCTACCCATATCAATGCTAGGGTATTTTCCTGACAGTCATTAGAACCAATGAAGTGACTTGAACTACCAGCCAAGGCTCTATGGTCTTTTTTTTTTTTTTTTTTTTTTTTTTTTAAAGAGGAAAGGGGGGCTTTTTGGTTTTGTGTTTTTTGTTCTTTTTTTTTCCCTCGCCTCACCATAATATGTCTGTTTTTCCTGTACATGCAGATTTGTAAAGGTATTGACAGGTCCACTTAAATGGTTTTTAAATTGCAGTTCTGTTTGCACTTTACAGGAAACCAAAGAAAAACTGCGAGATGCAACAACAAAACTAAACCAAGCTAAAGAGGAGGCAGAACAGGTCCGGCGGAATTGCCAGGAGATAATAAAAACTTACCAGGTATGACATCCTGAATATTCACACTGCCCTGAATCTCTATGTTCATGCTGTATGGGTGATCCTAAGTTGGTTGCTATTTCACAGTCCAGTCCATTAGACCATAGCTTCACTTCCCTCTGGTGCCCAATGCTCAAGTCACCATCCAGGGGAGGATATAAGTAAAAGGTGAACCTCCCTCATATGTAGGATAGATGGAGTCTGGTCCAGGAAGTAGCCAAATTCAGATCCATAAGGAAGAGTTGAGGCATCAGAACAAAGTCAAGACAAATTGAAGGTACATAATACATATATTGTGGAAGTCCATCAGAGAGTTCCTAGAGACCAGGCAGTGTGGGAATAGCCCTTTCCTGACCGGTTTCGCCAGTAAAACCTGCTGCCTCAGAGGTGGGCTCAGGTTTGTTTAACATGCCTCATTTGGCTGGGCACCTAAAATGACCGCTCTGCTTTAACTGCGCATGCGTGGAACGTCGCAACATCATGACGTGGTGTGCGTAATGACGTCACACGCATGCACGGTACACAAAACACATAAATAATCAAAATAATAATGATTATACGGGCCTCTAGTGGACACTACAATAATTACAGTGATCAATAAGAAGATATATAAAGATACATAATGATGCTAGCAATGTACATGGTGTAACTGTTGCTCCCAGAAGGCCAATTTTTTGAAGAGAAAAACAAAAAAAAACACAATTATTCAAAGGGAACCCAGCCCATAGCATGTCAACAACTAATATTGTTATTAAAAACAGAATCGTCCAAATAATGTGCCAGAGGCCACACATGGATTATTCTGATGTGTTACGGCCAGGCCATGTCCATGTGGTTCATTCCCAGGTCTTGCTTCTGGTGTTGATCGGAGTCGTTTCACACTAGGAACAATATTACCAGCGCCAGGAAGCCTTTAACCACTTGCCAATTGCGGTGTCATGCAAGATTGTACCCATATGAAATTTTTATCATTTTTTTCTCACAAATAGAGCTTTCTTTTGGTGGTATTTAATCGCCTCTGGGCGCTTTATTTTTTGCGCTATAAACAAAAAAATTGCAAAAAATTTGAAAAAAAAAAAGTTTCTTTGTTTCTGTTATAAAATTTTTCAAACAGGTAATTTTTCTCCTTCACTGATGTGTGTTGATGAGGCAGCACTGATGGGCACTGATGGGCACTGATAGGCAGCACTGAAGGGCACTGATAGGCAGCACTGATAGGCAGCACTAATGAGGTGTCACGGATAGGCGGCACTGATGATGGGTACTGATAGCACTGATAGTTGGCACTGACTGGCAGCACTGCTGGGCACTGACTGGCACAACCTCTGGGCACTGACTGGTGGCACTGACTGGCAGCACTATTGGGCTGCACTGGTGGGCACAGGTGGGTGGCACTGGTGGGCACAGGTGGGTGGCACTGGTGGGCACAGGTGGGTGGCACTGGTGGGCACAGGTGGGTGGCACTGGTGGGCACAGGTGGGCGGAGCTAGTGGGCGCACTGCTGGGCACAGGTAGGCGGAACTTGTGGGTGGCACTGCTGGGCACTGATCACCAGGGCACTGATCATCAGTGCCCTGATGATCTGTGCCGATCCCTGCTCTAACAGCTGTCGGTTCTCAGCAGTACTTTCCTCATGATCTGACAGCGTGAGGAAAGTACAGCCGAGAACCAGCAATTGCATTTCCCGGTGATCAGCGTGTCATTGGACACGGCTGATCACGTGGTAAAAGGCCGCTGTGATTGGCCTTTTACCACATCACGTGATCAGCTGTGTCCGTAGGACACAGCGATCACAGAGATCGCCGGGTGGGACGTGCAGGAGAGCGCGTTCTGGGAGGACGTCGTATGACGCCCACCCAGAACTGGCCGGCCACAGTGTAGCCGTCATTTGGCTATCTGCGGTCGGCAAGTAGTTAATAGGCCATTCCCAGTACATGATGATGAGTACTCAATAGTCTTTCGGAAAGTCTTTGTAACTAAGTACTTCATTCAGACCTGGTTTAGTAGTGGCCACTAGTTTCTTTTTGGAGGACCAGCCTAGCCCTGTCTCTTCCCCTAGGATCTTTTTTTCACCCTATCTAGTTCTGTACATGTTCTATGTAAGATATCAAAGTTATGCCTTGTACCAAAATGATGTCTAATGGGTGTCAACATTTTACCATTCGTATAATTAACATGACCTTAAATGCATTGACGGAAGTGGTGTATCGTCTTGCACACATAAATCACACCACAGGTAAATAGCATCAAACTACTCCCATGGTAGCACTCGTAATGTGATAGTTTGGTGTTAATTTGACATTGTTGGGCAAGGCGATTTCTGCACTCTCGTAAACCCACCCTACACTCAGGGCAGCTACCATATCTGAAGGTGCCTTTAGATCTAGATTGGCTTACACCAGTTGGTCTATTATAGTGGCTGTATACTAATTTATCCCTAAGGGAGGTGGATCATTTATAAATAATCTCAGGGTGTTGGTTTACATGTTTCAGAATGATCTCATCCTCAGTCAAGATGCACCATCATTTTTGTATTATATCTCATACTTGCCCGTGGCATGATCAGTTTTGTAGTTTCAGATGTCTTCTGTTTATTTGGACTATAGAGGAGAGATGTCCTCTCCTCCGGGATTTATAAATACAAGTGGTAGTATTCTACTAACTGTGCTTTAAACTTCATTCTCTCAATCAGCATTGACTATTTTTAATCCTTATGCTGCTAGCATTAGTAAAGAGAAAAGTATATCATATTTACGTGTTTTAACCACTTCCTGTCCGCCCGGTGTATATAAACGGCCGGACGATGGCAGTGCAGGGGTGGGTGGCCATTTATAAACGGCCTCCCCGCCCCCTGCTTGTGCGCACTCCCTGGGAGCGCACAGCACCTGCGATCCGGTGCCCGCGGTGTCCTCTGGACATAGTAGAACACCGATCATCTGTGCGAGGTCCCTATCATGTGATCACTGATTGGCCAATCAGTGATCACATGCAGAGTAGTGAGCAAGATGTCACCTCTGACATCATTGCTTACTACGTGTGAAATCTGTGAATGATCACAGAGGTCACATGGTACAAGGCTATTCACAACAGCCTTGTACCATGTGACAAGCTGTGACCAATCACAGCTCACACAGTATTTCTCAATGGCTGCAAGAATGCAGCTAGAGAGAAGGAGAAATGATTGATGTTGCAGCCTTTACGGGTGTAAAAGTAATCTGTATAAAAAAAAAAAAATCTTCATCACCCCCACAAGTAGTACAGTGACACTACTGCTAGGGTGACCGTATGTAAAAAAAACAAAACAAATATAAAAATGTAAAAAAAAATTTTTTTTAATTATAATTTTTGGTTATAAACTAATTTTGGGTTATATTTTTTTACTAAAAAGATAACTGAATACATTTTGGCCAAGATTTATGATGAAATATTTTATTTATTTCAAAATTTTATAAGAAAAAAACTTTTTTTTCGAAATTTTTGGACTTTTTCATTTATATAGAAAAAAAATAAAATCCCAGTGGTGAATAAATACCACCAAAATAAAGCTTTATCTGTCTCAAAAAAATGCTAAAATATTCATATGGGTACACTGTTGCATGACTGCGCAATTGTCATTCAAATTGTGATAGCGCTGAAAGCTGAAAATTGTCCTGGACAGGAAGGGGGTAAAAGTGTCCGGACTTGAAGTGGTTAAAGTAGAACTTTAGGCAGAACTTTTTCATTTTGGATAGTGTTGGAGAGGGTTATAACCCCTGAAGGGTTTATTTTTGCCATCTTTGTCCCATTGGAGAGATTTACCTTCACTTCCTGTCTCTTAGCCAAACAGGAAATGGGAGAAAATCCCTTCAAATTTGGTGGAATCTTTTGGGGACTCCCAGGTCGCCAGAACATTACTGTCTGATTTACAAGCACTATTTAAATCTACCAACAGCTAGTTAGTATAAGTTCTTGCCTTATAGCATACAAATTTAATGGGTGGTTTAGATATTCCCAAACATTACATGGTTTTGCTCACTGTAAAGGTATTTGTTTGAAGATTGTACAATCACATTTTGTCATGAATGGTCATGACCTATGGGTTATGTTTTCTTAGATATACTTTTCATACTCCATTGGGGTGTGTGCAGTGCGCTAATTGTTTGGTTCCTAAAGCATAACTAAAGGCTTTTGTATGGCAGTCTATCCAAGTTCTGAATCCAGTTACTATCTGATGTACAAGCCCCATGAAGTAAATAAAAAAAACTTTTTTTTAACTTTCAAGTGAGACAAATCTTCCTTTGTTTATATCTCAAACACTCCCCCCTCCCAGACACTGCAGCTTACTGTGGGGAAGTTTTTATAACTGAGGCACTGACAATGCTGATAGCCATGCCTCCTGCAGCATCATTTTAATTCCACTGTAGTGCAAAAAAGCAACGCCTACTTGAGAGTGAGAACTCTGCTCTGAATTCAGGAGCAGCGCAGCAGCATTGCCACACTATCACAGCAAATTCCAAAAGATGGACTTCACTGGCGGGATCAGTAGGTATTTGTGGCACTTTGCAGGGGAACTAAGGGAAAACTGTAAGTACAGATGCTCTTATAACTAAAGTGTTACTAAACCCTGGACCCTGCATTCACTATAGCTGGTCTCCCCGGACCCTGCATTCACTATATCTGGTCTCCCCGGACCCTGCATTCACTATATCTGGTCTCCCCGGACCCTGCATTCACTATATCTGGTCTCCCCGGACCCTGCATTCACTATATCTGGTCTCCCCGGACCCTGCATTCACTATATCTGGTCTCCCCGGACCCTGCATTCACTATATCTGGTCTCCCCGGACCCTGCATTCACTATATCTGGTCTCCCCGGACCCTGCATTCACTATATCTGGTCTCCCCGGACTCTGCATTCACTATATCTGGTCTCCCCGGACCCTGCATTCACTATATCTGGTCTCCCCGGACCCTGCATTCACTATATCTGGTCTCCCCGGACCCTGCATTCACTATATCTGGTCTCCTTGGACCCTGCATTCACTATATCTGGTCTCCTTGGACCCTGCATTCACTATATCTGGTCTCCCCGGACCCTGCATTCACTATATCTGATCTTCCCGGACCCTGCACTCACTATATCTGGTCTCCCCGGACCCTGCATTCACTATATCTGGTCTCCCCGGACCCTGCATTCACTATATCTGATCTTCCCAGACCCTGCAGTAACTATATCAGGTCTCCCGGACCCTGCATTCATTATATCTGGTCTCCCCGGACCCTGCATTCACTATATCTGGTCTCCCCGGACCCTGCATTCACTATATCTGGTCTCCCCGGACCCTGCAGTCACTATATCTGGTCTCCCCGGACCCTGCAGTCACTATATCTGGTCTCCCCGGACCCTGCAGTCACTATATCTGGTCTCCCCGGACCCTGCAGTCACTATATCTGGTCTCCATGGATCCTGCATTCACTATATCTGGTCTCCATGGATCCTGCATTCACTATATCTGGCCTCCCACAGTACACAGAACATGGAATTGCAATTATTTTAGTAAATATAAACTGCTAAATACCTTTTCTCATCAGCAGTATATAGCAGTCTTGTGACTTCTATCAGTGTCCGGCCTAGCGCTGGTTAAAGCTTGTAGAAAGTTTTCATTCTCCCCTGATTGTCCTTTTGAGGCTGCATGACCCCTGACCCTCTGTCTGCACAGTGCTGATTGGCCCTGTGCTAATCACATGCACTCTCCCAAGAAAAAAAAAACTCAATACACACCAATCAGAGCATGTGCAGCTTGCCCCCAAGGTTGTGTTTGTATCAGCAGATGATTTAGGGACAGTAGAAGGGGATGATCAGAGAAGACAGGATCAAACTACCTTTTTACGCAATGCAGAGGATTAACCCCTTAAGTTCCACAGTGAGTATAACAAGCATGCTTTACTGCATCTACAGACTGATTTTACTGTTGTGGGTTTAGTAACACTTTATTTTCTGCTGCTAATTTTTATTTTTTTTGTCTATTTTACGCCTGTGAGGATGAAGCATTACTGTACAGCATCAGTGAGTCTGTGGAATCCTCTAGTCCCAGTGTTGTTATAATTTCATGTCTTTTGAAGTAGGTGGCATGTGTTATTTCTACAAAGGTATTTCCTGTTTCTTTTATAGGAGTCAGAGGAAATTAAATCTAATGAACTGGATGCCAAACTCCGAGTCACAAAAGTTGAGCTAGAGAAACAGATGCAGGAAAAAACTGACCACCTGGAGGTAAAAATGCTAAATCTTCCTGACTTTATGGTGTGTGTGTGGTGTATGTATGTATGTATGTATGTATGGATGGATGGATGGATGGCTAGATAGTATTTAGACCGCATTTTAATTGATTATTACGAATATGTGTAATTAAAAAGATGAGCTGGACAAACAGCCGTGTCCATCAAGACTGATGCACCACTGCAAGCGTGAGACAGACAGATCTATTTATTTAAAATCAAGAAATGTGATCTGCTGAGCAGGGGCTGGGAGTAGCAAAGGGAGGTCAGGAATAGTGAGGAACAAGAAGACTTCTCTTCTGCTGCCCAGGGCTCTATTCCTGATGTGAATGGATATGTAGGGGCAGTGACAGGGGAGCTTAGAACTCCTCTATCATCGCTGCAAGACCAAGCTAGGAATAAAGTAGTCTATTAATACTCCCAGCATTGTGCAGACCTGATGATGTAAGCTGATGGCTTGAGATCATAACTGGTCACCAAATGGCTACTAAACAGGCTGCGGTGATCAGTTGTTTACGCAGGTAATAGCTAGCCATTTGACAATCAGACACTTATTCTACTACTTAGTGAGACTTGAAGGCAAAAGAAGGGAGGTTAGTAAATGAAATGTACAGATCTTAATGCTAAGGAATTGTTTGCTGAGCGTTCAGCTCTAAACAACCACGTATTCTCCCATTTCCTGTCCATATACTTGTCACTTTTATTTGGCTTGGCTTCATGGCCAGAAGACATGAATTCTTGGAGTTGGTTATTCTCTATTTGGAAGCATTTAGGAAGCAAGTTCCTTCTTCCCGCTGCTCATACCTGAGGCAGTGACAACTGTCCTCAAGCCTCCCTAACCAGTGAATGGGCATTTCATGTCTGTGCTGTGGCAGTAAGTCACAATATATGCGGCAAAGACAGAAGTCTACAGGTTATTAACATATAACTATGTAATTTGGGCAAACTGAATGCAGGGTCCGGAGAGACCAGATATAGTGAATTCAGGGTCTGGGGAGACCAGATATAGTGACTGCAGGGTCCGGGGGGACCAGATATAGTGACTGCAGGGTCCGGGGGGACCAGATATAGTGACTGCAGGGTCCGGGGGGACCAGATATAGTGACTGCAGGGTCCGGGGGGACCAGATATAGTGACTGCAGGGTCCGGGGGGACCAGATATAGTGACTGCAGGGTCCGGGGGGACCGGATATAGTGACTGCAGGGTCCGGGGGGACCGGATATAGTGACTGCAGGGTCCGTGGGGACCGGATATAGTGACTGCAGGGTCCGGGGGGACCGGATATAGTGACTGCAGGGTCCGGGGGGACCAGATATAGTGACTGCAGGGTCCGGGGGGACCAGATATAGTGACTGCAGGGTCCGGGGGGACCAGATATAGTGACTGCAGGGTCCGGGGGGACCAGATATAGTGACTGCAGGGTCCGGGGGGACCAGATATAGTGACTGCAGGGTCCGGGGGGACCAGATATAGTGACTGCAGGGTCCGGGGAGACCAGATATAGTGACTGCAGGGTCCGGGGAGACCAGATATAGTGACTGCAGGGTTCGGGGAGACCAGATATAGTGACTGCAGGGTTCAGGGAGGCCGGATATAGTGACTGCAGGGTCCAGGGAGACCGGATATAGTGAATGCAGGGTCCGGGGAGACCAGATATAGTGAATGCAGGGTCCGGGGTTTAGTAACACTTTAGTTATAAGAGCATGTGTACTTACAGTTTTCCCTTCGTTCCCCTGCACTTGGTTCTGTGAATCTAATGCTCTGACAGACCAGTAGTGAGCACCAGCTGAGAGGCAGCAATACATTGTAAAAAAGTCAGCTGAGAGCCCTATGGGACCACCAAGCAACAGTTGGCTTGACTGTGTGAAGGTGCAGATTTGTGCTTCTGGAGTGCGTATCTGAAGAGACGTCTCTAAAATCTTCTCTTGGTATTCTGATCATCTCAGCTAAAACTTTTTTTATGTCCCTGCCAGGTTCATCAGGCAAAAATCAAGGAGCTGGATGACCTGAAAAGAACTTTTATAGAAGGAATGGATGAACTGCGCACTTTACGAACGAAGGTAGTATGCCACTGGTCTTACCACTTACAATGTGTTTTTTTTTCTTAATTCTCCCAGTGGAATTCTCAGTCATATGATTACATTCATTTATTCAGTTTATAAATTACATGGAATTACAGAAATGTCTGCAGTATGATGTTGATCCACAGTAACTGAAGGACACTTGTCCTCTGTCTGTCAGGTGAAGTGCCTAGAAGCTGAGCGGCTCCGGACAGAAGAGGAATTATCTAAGTACAAAGAACTTATTAACAGGCAGAAAGCCGAGATCCAGAATCTGCAGGACAGAGTGAAGGTTGTCGACCAGCAGGAAGAACAGCACAAAAGGTACCCAACTCTCATCATGAAACACAAATCCCAGTCCCTAGGCGAGTTTCACAAATCAGACTGGTTTTAAGTGCCTCATGCTTTGTATTAAACTAATGTGAATATATGTGTGTGTCCTACAGCTTGCGTGAATGACGTCAGTTTACCGGTACACCAATCATGATATTAAAGCTAAACTTCTCTGGGAACTTTGTGTTGTAGAAAAAAATGTAAAGAGGACTTGGATGTTCTTTCTGAATAGATATGAGAGGATGACCTTAATATTTCCTTAGGCTAGGTTCACATCTGTGCGGGTGGTGCCGCTGCGGATCCGCACAAAAATCCGTGCAGCTGCACCACCCACACAGAGGAATGCAGACCCGCGGGCGGGTGCCATTAATTCTAATGGCACGCTGCCTGCACTGGAAATCGCAACCGTACTGGGAACAGAGGTTCCCCTGTGGGCTGCCTTTTCAGAAGAAGTGCAGGGACTTCTTCCCTGCGTGTCCCGGGGCATGGGAGTCCATTCATATGAATGGGCTCTCGTGTCCACACAAAACACGGACTGCAGGAACACGGATATGTGAACTAGGGGTTAGTGTGTATGGTCCCCCTCTTACAGATACACAATTCTTATTTTACAAGATGTATTCAACACCTGTTTTCTTGTATAATATAGGCCATAAAGAGGACCCCCCACTTGCAAAACAAATGGTAATAATACTGTGTGCCATGCGTTACATATAAAAAACATACTTACATATGTCCAGGCTGTCTTTCCACCTTGTGGATCGTTTTTCAGACTGCTTTTGTGTAGTTGGTGCTCCCATGCTACCATTTTGAAATTTATGTCTTGTGCATTTGCAAGATGGAATGCATGATGTCATGCGCCTCGTCTCAGGCATGCACCGTACCACAAAGGCTTTAAAAGAAATCTTGCAAGATCTCGGGGGAAAAACTTTTTTTTTTTAAACCAGCAATTACTCTAATGCCGTACAACGCGTGCACGAGATGAAATACATGACGTCTTGAGCTTTATGTCGGGCATACAAATTATTGGAATACTGCAAGATCTTTCATTTTAGTATGGGATCTCCCTGAAGGCACTAGTGATGTTGCCTTCAAAGGGGTGGATTTACTTAAGGTAAAAAGACTGCATTTTGCAAGTGCCGTCGCACTCCTTTTCCCCAGATCTTAGTAAATGTGGTGAAGCTTCACTTTGTAAAGAATACCTATAAGGGTGCAAGGAAAATAAAAAAAAAAACAGCATTTTTATTTGCACATGATTGGATGATGGAAATCAGCAGTGCTTTACCACATTTACTATGCTCTGGGGAAAATGAGTGCAATTTCACTTGTAAAGTGCACAGTCTATCTACCCTTAGTAAATGCACCCCAAAGTGATTTATTTAAAAAGTATTCCCTGATGTGGGCCAGATGGCATGATGATGACCGGTTTCCTGATTCCAGACAATACTCCATAATATGTTTTAACTGATGACAAGTGGAGTGTATGGAAAAGCTCCAGCGTTGGGTTTTTGCAACAAGTTAAAGCGGAATTACACTGCATCTGAGCACCACATACCAAAATTGCTTTTAAATTCATTTTTAATATTCAAAGCAAATTCCCTCATCCATCCATTTCTCCATGCTTTATTTTGTTGAGAAACCACTTTGCAAAGCACCCCCTACCACTTCTGGCCATGGCCATCTTGAGTAAGGGCAGATGATTCATGTAGCATTTAATTCCTGGAATCCATCTACCCTTAGCTCTGCCATGCAGGCAGGAGGGTGTGCTTAGCTGAGAAAACCCCTCCTGAAGACTCCTGGAATGCATGACATCATTTGCCTAGGCATGGGAGCCAGGAAGTAACTGAAGAAAGGTAGAAAAAAAAAGTTTAAAACAAGTAAATATAATATACTTTCCTATCTATTAACTAATGCTTGCAGCAAAACGATTTAGAATAGTCCATGTTGATTGAGAGAGTGAAGTTCCACTTTAATGTATTGGGTGCTGTTACTATATACTACTACAGATCCTGCTTTGTGTGTTTGAGATTGTGGAGATCTTCCTATAATGCAGTCACTGATGTGTAGTGAGGTGTCTCTGTGTTTTATGTATGTTTTTGGCTGTAAAACCTGAATAAAATGTGAAAAATGTAAAAGTTGGCAGCTGGAAGTACTTTACTCATGCTGTCCAACGCTGCCTTCCATGCAACCCACTCTTCTCAGGGTTCCAATTCCTCTTCATAGCCATCTTGGTTTCAGAAGCTGGCTGTCACTACCTGTTGACTTACATCTGGCCCCCCCCCCTTACCCCCAACACACACACACCTCATGCATCAGACAAAGCCACCAGTAAGACCTGTCCTGTAGCCTCCTGGGATGTGTAATGTTAAAGCAGCTATTTATTTATTTTTTTTATATTAGAGCAGGGGTCTCCAAACTTTCTAAACAAAGGGCCAGTTTACTGTCCTGCAGACTTTAGAGCGGCTAGTCTGTGGCCATTGGGAGTTAAAATTGTCCTGGTGTCAGTGGCAGTTAACAATGCATCTTTGATATTCGGGGGAGGAATAGTGCCCCATTGCTGGTGTCAGTGGCAGGAATAGTGACCTATTGGTGTCAGTGGGAGAAATAGTGTCCTGTTGGTGTCCGTAGAAGAAATGGGGCCCCATTGTTGGTGTCAATGGGCCTCATTGCTTAATTCATTAGCAGGAATTATGCCCCATTGTTGGTGTCCGTGGGAAGAATAGTGTCTTGTGTCAGTGGGAGAAATAGGGCCCCAATGTTGGTGTCAATGGGCCCTATTGCTCATGTCAGTAGCAGGAATTATACCCCATGGTTTGTGTCAGTGGGAAGAATAGTGTCTTGTATCAGAGGGTGGAATAGTGCCCCATTGCTGGTGTCAGTGGGAAGAATAGTGCCCTGTTGGTGTCAGTGGGAGAAATAGGGCCCCAATGTTGGTGTCAATGGGCCCTATTGCTCATTGCCAGATCACAGTGCTGTATACTGTATACTGGTGTCAGTGGCAGTTAACAATGCATCTTTGATATTCGGGGGAGGAATAGTGCCCCATTGCTGGTGTCAGTAGCAGGAATAGTGACCTATTGGTGTCAGTGGGAGGAATAGTGCCCTGTTGGTATCTGTTGGTGTCGTGTTGAGTCCACCACCCACAGAGCCACCAGGGAAGGTAACAGAGGTGCTATATCGGATGATCCAAAGGGAACCCCAGATGGTCAGAGGTGCCCAGAGGGAAGCCTAAAGATGCTAGACAAGTCCTTAAGCGGATTCCATTTGAGACCTTGAGATGGGATATATCTTCTTAATGCATATTTGAATTCTGCATCTGGTGAGTGTATAATTTGAATATTTTATCACCAGAAGACACAAGAAGGATCACCATTCAATATATAGACTTTGGCACTTTAGTTCGGCACTTATCAGTCACCTATATATGTCTATTATTGTGGTTTATCCATATTAAATCATTGAAATGAATGATATCAAGTTTTTATGCCTGTAACCATCCTCCAGTATTTTATCTGACTTTTTAGCGCTGCACCTTTTGTATTTTATTAGTTGTTGGAGGTTTTTGGTACCTTTCGTTGTACAGCGGCTTTGTTCTAGCGCTCACTTTCTCTTCTCATATTATATGTGTGTATGTGTGTATATGTGTGTGTGTATATGTGTGTGTGTGTGTATATGTGTGTGTGTGTATATGTGTGTGTGTATGTATGTGTGTGTGTGTGTGTATATATATATATATATATATATATATATATATATATATATCTCTATTATTATACAGTATTTATAAAGCGCCAATAGTTCGCTCAGCGCTGTACATTACAAAGGGGGACAGAACATGTGACAGAACAATACCAATACAAAACATGAGGGGATCGAGGGCCCTGCTCTTTGGAGCTTACAATCTAGAAGGGAGGGGATGGTGGTACAGGAGGAGATAGCTGTGGGAGATGGAGTAGTAGGAAGAGTGGAGGAGGTCAGCAAGTTAGCAGGGGGTGGGGTAGGCTTCCCTGAAGAGATGGGTTTTCAGGGTGCACCTAAAGGAGAGGAGAGTAGGTGATAATCTGATGGGTTGGGGCAGGGAGTTCCAGAGGATGGGTGACACCCTGGAGAAGTCCTGGAGGCTATATATATATATATATATATATATATATATATATATATATATATATATATATATATATATATATATATATATATATATTTATTTACCCTTCCTCGGGATCTCAGCTTTATGGTAATAGTTTTCTGTCTATTCCCATTGCTGAAAATATTTTTTTTTATATATCTAGTACTGTTTAATACATCTTTTATTTTCTGCATTGGTCTCCTTTCTGGAGTGTAATTATGCAAATAATGTGAATAGAGTTTCGGATTTGTGTGGATAGTTGACATCAGGAACTTTCACGGGTGTTTTATGGTTTATCTGCAAACCATTCATGAAATTAGCATGTAATTCTTCTGGTGATGGAGCCATTTAAGTTGTGTAATTAGCAGTAGGGATATGGTAAATCCACCACGCTCCTTGTCCACTGGGTCCACTCTCTGATCTCTCTTTGTCTCTGGAGTGTTAGCTGCAATTAGCCGTCTCTAATCATTGTGCTGTGGGGTTACTCCATTATGGTTTTAGTCCTTTCATCTGCAGGCGATCTTCTTAAAGTGTGTCTGATCAGTGGGAATAATGAACAGTAATTGGATTTCCCATGGATAGATTAGACACTGCTTGTTCTATGTCTGCAGCCTCCTGTTCTCTTAGTTTTCACTTATGATCTTTAGCTATTATTACTTTTTTGGAGCCTTTTGATTAAAGGTTGGAATCAAAATTTTGCCTGTTTTGAAATACACAGTTTCTTACAGAGTGATCTGTTTTATAAAGCTCAAAATAGATTTAAAGGAGATTTCCAGGCATGGTATATTTTTACATAGTTATATTGGTCCAACTTGGATCATCTCCAATCTTGTCTCCAAATATCACCCAAACCGTACTCTCCGCTCCTCGCACAACCTCCTGCTCTCTAGCTCCCTCGTCTCCTCCTCCCATGCTCATCTCCAGAACTTCTCCAGAGCTTCCCCCATCGGTACCCCAATTTATCAGACTATCGCCTATTCTGCTCACTTTTAGGCGATCTTGAAAACCTATCTCTTTAGGGAAGCCTATCCTGCCCTCAGCTGATAATGGAATCTTCTACTCCTCCTACCAGTCCATCCCCCACAGTTATTACCTTTTGTACCACTAGCCCCTCCCTTTTAGATTGTAAGCTCCAAGGAACAGGGCCCTCCTAACCCTCTTGTATTGAACTGTATTGTTGCTGTATTGTCTCCCGTTATATTGTAAAGCGCTGCGCAAACTGTTGGTGCTATATAAATCCTGTATAATAATAATGTAACTGTATATACCATACCAGGCTGATGCTCATTGAAGATGGAAATCCATGAAGTACACATTGCTACACCAGTGATCTCTACTTGCTAGCTGTACACTTTGTGAATGAATACAGGATGTCGGTCGCTTAGCATGGCCACAATGACGTGACGTCACCACCTCACCTCTCCACCTCATCCAATCAGAGAATGCTTTGCATTCATTCGGATAATGCAAAGCGTTCTCGGAATGGCACTTACACTGGGCAGCAAACCTCCTGTGTTCACAATACAGCAGGGCAGCCACTCAGGATAGGACTCAGAAGCAAGTGGAGATCACTGGAGTAGCGGTATCTACTTCAATGATTTCCAGCTAGCAGGGGCTTTGCCTAGGTATGATATATACTGTACATAGATACATTGATCTAAGCTGGACCAATGTAATTATGTAAAAATATACCATACCTGGTATTCCTCTTTAAACCCAATCACTAAAATCTCACGTTAGCTTTAAGATGTTAAATCAGAAATTCACTCTATCAATCAGCATTGACTATTTCTTATAATGCTGCTAGAATTAGTAAATAGATTGAAAAGTATAACATATTTACCTGTGTTAAACTTTTTTTTTTTTTTTTTTTTTTTTTTAACATTTCTTCATTTACTTCCTGGTTCCCAAGCCTAAGCTAATGATATCATACATCCCAGGAGTCTTCAGGAGGGGAGGACGGGTTTTCTCAGCTATGCACACCCTCCTGCCTGCATGCCTGAGCTAAGGGTTGATGGATTCCTGAAAGTAAATGCTACATGAATCATCTGCCCTTATTTAAGATGGTCACAGCCAGACATGCTAGGGGGTGATTTACAAAGTACGGTAATTTCTCAGCAAAATAAAGCCTGAAGAGATGGATGGGTGAGTTTGCTCTGAATATTAAAAATTAATTAAAAGCGTTTTTGGTTTGTGGTGCTCAGATGCAGTGAAGTTCTACTTTAAAGCGGAACTCCCACCACACCCCAAAGCATCCCCCCTTCTCATAAAGGTATGTTTTTTATTTGAAGAAAATAATAAATAAATAAAAACCTAAATACCTATTTTCCTTCAGACATCTTGCCAGTGTGATGATATCTCAAGTACTTCCCCTTCATCCTTCTAGCAGTGGCACACAGGTGATGGGCATTTTTCCAGGACTAAGTGGCACTCATGCAATGACATTTGAGTGCCGCTCAGTCCTGCAGTGCTATAAGGCCAGCCTACATGATGATGCAGCTCCTAGGGGACACACTGGGCTCAGAGGAAATGGGCAGGATGACAGAGTGTCATGCTACCCAAAAAGGACCACCAGCAAGCTGGTAGGTAGAAATTGGAAGGGGAAAGAGGAGTATTGATGAAACATAGAGAACATTTTTTCTTGGAGTTCCACTTTAATGTAATTTTTAGAAGTAATTTTCAATTTTTAAATCTGCATTTACAAAAAGAATCACTGGTGATCCTGCATGAAGGTCCACGTTCAGGCACTTCCTGTTATATGGGTGACAACACTTTGTTCCCCAAACGTGCTTCTGCATTGTAACCTGGTTTCTGGCGGAGGCTATAAGCAGCCATGCAGACATGCATTGTGTAAGCATGGTACGCTGTTGTCACTATTGGGAAGCCAGCCCAGAGCAATGTTGGGCAGCCAACGCTGGAGTGAGGGTCTACAGACAGGAAGTGGATGAAAGAGGCTGGAGGAGATATGCACTAGAATAATAATTTAAGAAACATGAAAACAAGGCAGTTCTTAGATGCACAGAGCAAACTAAATGCCATCCAGTTAGGCGTTTAGATTGACTTTAAACCAGGGGTCTCCAAACTTTCTAAACAAAGGGCCTGTTTACTGTTCTTCAGACTTTAGGGAGCCAGACTGTGGCCATTGAGAGTAGAAAAGGTCCAAACGTCAGTTGGAAAAAACAATGCCCCTTCTTTGGTGTCAGTGGGGAGGAATTGTGCCTCATCATTGTTGAAATAGGGCCCCGTTGTTGGGTTTATTGGGAGACACTGTGCCCCATCATTGGTTTCATTGGGAGGAATTGTGCCCCATTGTTGGTGACATTGGGAGGAATTGTGCCTCATCATTGATGGTATCGGGCCAGAAGCGGACTGACCATTTGAGCACTCGGACACTGCCCGAGGGCCCTGGGTCAGTAGGGGGCCCCATGACATGCCCCTGGTACCTTTATTTTTATAGGCTTTTTTTGGGTGTGCTTTGAGTGTGGGCAAGGACACGGGCCCCATGATCCCCTATTGCCGAGGGGCCCCATGAGTTGTCCATTTGCCCCTGTATGGGGCCCCATTGCTGGTATCATTGGGAGCAATTGTGCCCTATATCGTTGGTGTAATTGGGAGAAATTGTGCCCTATATTTTTGCTGTCAGTAAAGGAAATTTTGCCCCATTGTTCGTATCAGTGGGTGAAATAGTGCCCCAAAGGACAGGTAAAAGCAAGTGAAGGGCCACAGTTTGGAGACTACTGCTTCAAACCATCAAACAGATGCAGTGCTACAACTAAATTACCCATTTGTGTGTATATTAAACAAAGGTACATAAAAGGTTTACTGCTGTAGGCGGTCTTTTGCTGCACTCCATGGCACCAAGTGCTGACTTGATGATAAGGTTCGATTGTTTCCAGCATACTGGATTAAAAGCAAATAAAATGCACATTATTTCCCCCACTTTTTTTTTTTTTCTTTGTAACAAAAAGTTTAAAGCGGAGCTCCACCCAAAAGGGGAAGTTCCGCTTTAAGGCCTCGTCCCTCGCTCCCCGTTAAGGACTGGCATTTTTGTGGAGCAAGTACCCGAAAATGGAAGGTACCTGCTCCCACTTCTGCTGTGATCGCCTAGGCAATGAAAAGTTGTCACCCCCCCCTTCCTCCCCCTCCAATTAGTTTTGTGGGACACATGACAGGCACAGTGGGCACCCATTTGTGAAGCCACAAACTGTCAGTCAGATGCCCACAGCTGAAGATGCCGGTGCTGAGAACACAGTACGGCTGGTGAAACCGGCTGCAGGGAGGACACCACGGGATCGTGGGACAGGTAAGTGGCTGTTTTTTTAAAAGTCAGCAGCTACAATTTTTGTAGCTGCTGACTTTTATTTTTTTTTTACAGTTTGACCGGAACTTCGCTTTAATTGCAACTCTGAAACATTCACAAAGACAAGCCAAAGCATGCAGCTTACTTAGGAGAGTAAGGCCAGCAATACAAAATTTGACCGACCGACTTTTTTTTTTTTTTTTTTCTTTTTTGTCTGAAAATCAGACCTAAGAATAATCGGCCGATTTCCGCTCCGTTAGTGGGTCAATGGCATCAGCCGATTATCATGGTTCCTCCCCTTTTTGGTGATCGGCATTCAAAATTCGTGGAAAACGACTTATTTTTGACTCAGTGATGGTCAAATCGTATGATTGTTTTTCCGAATAGAATATGCGCATGAGCCATGATCTGGAAGGAACAGACGTTTCGCCTGTTTTCGGACGAAAAATCGTTCGAAATTCGAACCATGTATGGCCTGCATAAAAGGGTTACATTGTGTATGTGCGTGTATGTATATGTGTGTGTATATATATGTGTGTGTGTGTGTGTGTGTGTGTGTGTATATATGTATATGTATGTATATATATATATATATATATATATATATATATATATATATATATATATATATATATATATAATGGACCCTCTGCAGTCTAGAGTTTTTATATGGTTTTGTATAATTGGCTCCTATCTGTTCTCTCCTTACCCTTCTGGTCTCCTCACCCTCTGTAGGGACAGACAAGAGATTGAGAGTTTACAGGAGGAACTGAACAGTCTGAACGCTGTCATCTCCGACCTTCACCGGGATATAGAGGGCAGTAGGATGCGGGAGTCTGAGCTACTGGGGTTTACAGAGAAGCTGACCAGCAAGAACGCACAGATCCAGTCTGAGAACAACTCCTTACAGGCCCAGCTGGATAAGCTGACATATAGTGAGAGTGAGCTCCTCAGTCAACTGGAACAGCTCCAGCTCTCCAACACTGAACAGGTAAGATATGTTATGTTATATTTTATATAAAACACAGTAAATTGCCACTTAGTATTTCCACTATAGGTGTGTAAAGAATTAAGTATGAACTTTATAGCTGAACTCCAGCCTTTGCTTCATTGTTTCACCACAATTGTATAGGCTCCTCTCCTATAAGACTGCTTACTGTCATTTTGCTGCACCCTGTGAGCTATTCAAGGTGTGCATTGGAAGCAGCAGAAAGTTAAATAGAGCCTGCCTCATTTCCTGTCTGGACCAAGTTCAGCATCAGCCCCTCTTCCCAGCCTTACTGTCCCTGGCCTGTCTTTTTCATTTATTGAATTTTTTCTTTTCATTATTGGGACTTATCACATGTGGGCACTCCTACAGGGTGGTCTGTATGCAAATAGCCTAGGAAGACCCAGGCCTCCAGACTGACACCCCACCCATCAAGAGTTTTGATTTACATAATTCTTCCTGTGAGCCAGGCTGCTGCTTGCATCTGGGCTGAGGGCTTTTGAGAGGAGTACTGAGGCAGTGTGCTGTGATGTTTTCTGGAAGCTATGTAAGACACATTGCCTGCCTTTCCCACAAGCATTAATATGCCTGCATTGCATAGAAAAGCACAGAGCCCCAGTAATAACATCACTTAGTCTAAAATAAGTTATGTGATGAAAACAGGTTTTATCAAACAAATTAATTTAGTATGTAGGGGAGAAAGGAGAAAACAGGGAAGAAAAAAAAAAAGAACCACTTAAACCTCTGCTTTATATCACAATAGCATGTTGCATCTTATTATATATTCTGTATTGTACTGTGTGACAGGAAGAAAGACTGACATCAGAGAGGAAATTAAGACAACAGGAGGTGACTTCCCTCCAGACAGAGTTGAACTCTCAGCAGTCTCTGATGGCTTCACGGAACACTCGAATAGATGAGCTCAACAATGAACTGGCCACACAGAAGCGGAAACACGCTGTCAATCTGAAGGATCTAACCAAACAGCTTCAGCAAGGTGACTACATGACCGACCACACTGCCCACAGGCATGGCTGCTGTTAGGCTAATTCTGAAAATGGAAGTCATTCGCTGTAACAGAAATGGAGAGATGTCTGTGCTCAAATCCTAATATCCTACATACAATCATGTGAACAATTATGTACACCCCATAGAAATTGCTGAATGTTTCTCAACAAATAGGAACTGGCAAACATTGGACCTTGATTCAAACAGTGCCTACAGATAAATGTGATACATATGGGTTAATTATTTTCATGATCTAATTAAACCCAGATGTGTTATGTGAGGTGTGCCAATAATTATAACCTCCTTGGAGAGTATGCAGGCAAAACCTGTCTTATTTAAACCTCAGACACCATTGAAAGAGAAGTGCAGGAAGATAAAATAATAAACATTCATACTCGCCTAGATTGCTGCAGCATCGACCCACCTGCACCTGTCCCTGGCCAGCTCTACACTGTGCATGCTAAGACTGCTGATCACTCAGTTCTCAGGTCTGCTGTGAGTACAAAGCAGTGACTGTCAGTCACTGCTCTGCGCTCTACTCCTCGAACGCTCATTGCTGCTCTGGGCTTTGAAGGGGATGTCAGCAGCTGGCTCAGGCTCTCAGCTGTGTGCTGAGAGGCTAAGCCAACTGTCAGTCAGGCGTCTGGGCAGATCCCGACATTATTGTTGGGATCCCTGCAAAGCCTGGACTTGGTTTGTGATGTCAGCTGACAGCAGAAGTTAGCCCACTGTCGGCTTGATCTGGGTTACAGGAGTAGAGAACTAAGTGCACTCCTGTGACCCACAGAAGTAGGGCCAAAAGAGCTTTGGCCATGCTTCTCCTTTTAACTTGTGTGTTGTTATGATGCCAAGGTCAAAGGAGCTCTAAGGCCCTCAGAAGTTAATTTGCTGATGCTTATGAGCCTGGAAAATTATTTGAAACCAACCATTCCTCTATAAGGAAAATAGATTTCAACAACTAATTTGTCCAGGACAGACAGACCCAGCAGGTTCAGCTTAATAGCCACAGTTGGGGTTAAAGTGCATGTGTCTACAGTCAGAAACAGATTGCACCAGTTCAACCTGAGAGGTGTGTTAAGAAAAAGTCCAAAATGAACATTAGAGCAAGATTACAATTTGCCATTGATCATATGGACAAAGACCTGATCTTGTGGAATAATGTCCTGAAGACTGATCAATCAAATAGTAGTTTGGTCACAGTAATGGTAGACTTATTCGCTGCAAACTGAAGACAGCATTTCAGGAGATGGATCTCATAACTGTGATGGTGGTGGTGGAAATGTGTCGTTTGGGGTTACTTTGCTACTTTAGAGTCTTGGAAGCTTGCAGTCATCAAGCAAGACATACATTCTGCCTCATGTTAAAGTGTGCTTGATGAGAATGTGAGGCCACCTGTCTTTAAAGTTGAAGTTGAACTAGAAATGAGTCTTTTAGCACAATAATGATCCAAAGCACACCAGCAAATCCACCAAGAAAGAAAAAATAGAGGGTTATGGACTGCCTAAGTCAAAGCCCTGATTGAACTCCCATTGAAATTTTCTTGGGTGATTTTGAAAATGGGAAGTTCATGTAAGGAGAACTACAAACCTCTTGCAGCTGAAGGAATTTTGCATTGGAAGGTGGTCAAAACTTTCGGTTAATGTAAGGGGCTGGTGTTCTTACTGATTTAGTTGAGGAATAAATTGTCCAGTGCTTATCTGCTCCTGTCCTAATTTATCATTCTAGCTTTGGAATGTGCGCACACTGGAAGAGACTCACGCTGACACACAAGTTCAGTCTATGAACACTTCTAGTTTATTATAATGAGAAAGTGAGCTCATATATGCAAAATAATGCGAGTGACAACAGCATAAGCATTCTATTAGTCATTGATTGGTCATTTCCACACGAAAACAATCTCCGTCATGGTATAGGTGTGATCTTCTTCCAGGTCTTATCTATAGAAAGTAAAACATTCCTTTGTCTGAAGTTGGCAAGATGGGAGGGGGTCGGTGCGTGTGAGCAAACATTTTTTAAGCAAGGATTTCTTAAAGTACCACAAAGCCCAGCAGGCAGAAAATATTCACACAACATATGTATTCATACTAAACATTTATAAATATGAAGAAAGAAATAGTATTAAAGTATAAAAGTAAATATGTAGAAAAATGTGTAGAAAAACATATATATATATATATATATATATATATATATATATATATATATATTCAATAGGAAACCAAATAGGCATTTTACCATATCCATCACACGACAAGAGGTCATTTCTGTTGCGGCAGGGCAATATCAGCTTCTGTTCCCAAGGGTGTACTTGGCTTTTCCTCAGTACACTGTTACAGATGTTGATATTTTAATTAAGAAAATGAAATGAGTAAAAGAAACATGATATTTTTCTTGTGCTTATTCAAGTATAGAGCATAATGTGTTCTCTCTAGGCACTGTTTAAATTAAAGATCTAATGTTTGCCTCTTGAAATATGTCAAAAACTCTCATGGGGTGTGCTCAGTTTTTCACTTAACTGTATATAGAACACATGAGGTTCTAAAGAGCCGTGACCACATGTTAATGAAAATTCTGAATTAACCCTCGGCATACTGCTACAGTTATTTTTAGCAAAGTTTTGAATAAAAGCAGGGATTCTTGGTTTGCTTATATTGCAATACGAACTGGCCAACTGCATCGCAGTAATTCCTCTATGGCCATTCCCTACTTAAAGCGGAGCTCCACCCAAAAGGGGAAGTTCCGCTTTAAGCCTTTGTCCCCCGCTCCCCATTAAGGATTGGCAACTTTGGGGAGCTGGGGGAGAGCGGGTACCCGAACTTGACAGGTACCTGCTCCCACTTCCGCTGCAGTCGCCTAGGCGATCAGGAGCGGAAGTTGTCCCCCCCCGTATTCTTCTGGGACACGTGACAGGTCGCAGAAGACTACTGGGCCATTCACAAAGTGCAGCGAATGCGCAGTCTGAACCCATCTGTGAAGCCGCAAGCTGTCACAGCCGGGTGCCCACACTAAAGATGCCGGCACCAGGGAGAGAAAACAGCCGGTGAAACCAGCGGTGGTGAAGAAACTGCTGGACCAAGCGACAGGTAAGTGGTTGCATTTTAAATGTCAGCAACTACAGTTTTTGTAGCTGCTGACTTTTATTTTTTTAGGTGGAACTCCGCTTTAAAGTGGACGTCCAGCCTATTCCTAACTAAGCTTAAACCTGCCCCCACCCCCTTTCTAAACCCAATTTTGTCTACCCTGTGAAGAGAAGATGTCCATACTTACCTATTCTGAGGGTAAACCATTCCGGCCAGCTTCAGTGAAGGGGGCATCACTCGTAGGCTTACTCTGGGGCACCTGTTGTCAGCTTTCCCTCCTCCTCTTCACTGAAGCTGCCGCTGACAGCGGATCATGTGACTAGACTGGATCACTGTCAGAATAGGTAAATATACTCATTTTCCTTCCACGGGGTAGATAGAATAAGGTTTAGAAGGGGGTGGGAGCAAGTTTAAGCTTTGTTAGAAATAGGCTGGACTTCTACTTTAACTGTGCAGAATGACAAATACTTTGATGGAAGTATAGTACCCATGTGGGGAAGACAAGACAGTTGGAGAGCTACAGTCTCAGGTCTGGTAACTACATTCTCAGGTCTGGTAACTACATTCTCAGGTCTGGTAACTACAGTCTCAGGTCTGGTAACTACAGTCTCATGTCTGGTAACTACAGTCTCAGGTCTGGTAACTACATTCTCAGGTCTGGTAACTACATTCTCAGGTCTGGTAACTACAGTCTCAGGTCTGGTAACTGACCTGCACTATACTATGTAACTGGAAAGATGTCTGTGCTCAAATCCAAATCTCTTACCTATACATACTGTATATATAACACATGATGTGATAAAGGAGTATGACAACATGCTAACGCTGAAGATTCTAAATGATCCCTCAGCACACTGCTATACACCTTTTACATATTTCTAGCAAGCCTTTGCCTAAAAATGGGCCCCTGTCTTTTGAGTAGTAACCCCAGGCAAACCAGTCAGTCTTTCTCCTTATCCCTGATCAGACCTGGTATAGTGTTATGCTATAAATCTGATCACAAACTTGTGAATTCATTGACAGTTGCATTTGGCTTGCAGTTGACCTCCCTCTGACCTGCATATGATGTGCATCAAAAGGATTTTGCCTTCACATATACTTGAATAGAAATGCAAAATTCTTTTGACATGAACAAAATCATGTCAACACAGGCCATAAGTCTTACCAATTAACCAATCAGTTTCCTCAACTATCCAATGTTATGTATATAAAAATAGTGTAGCGCTCATATCAAGTCAATATATACACTATGACTCTTCACTGAAAAATACTAAGAAGATAATAAAAATCATACAATGTGACTCTTCACTCCAATAGTGCAAAACATATATAGTGTCAGACGTAAAATGAATATCTGTGCCCCTCGCTTCAGATCGTGCTCACACACTAAATAAACACAATAACTAAAAAAGTGCATTTCACTTGGGAACAAACGTGCACATACACTAAATTTTAAACCATATATCAAAAAGACCCCTTAACAGACATGGGGCTAAACATATAGTGCTAAAAGTGGAAACGAAAAGTGTCCACTCTTCAAAATGATCATAAAAATGTCCAAACCGTGAAGAATGAAATCATGCAATGTGCAATGGTGTTCAACCATTCCATGATTGTGCCAAAACTTTTCTTCTGTTTGCGGCTAGATTGCCTCCTCACCTCCTCCCTGTGACCCCTAGGGGCCAACACGCTTGCAGGATCACCCTGGATCCTTAAATCATATGGGTCAGCAGCCTTCTTCCTCCAGTAGGTCTCCTTATGGGGCTCCTTTTGCCCCTAAACAGCCCAGATGTCTCTAGGGAACAATGGCTCACCCGCCCAGTGAGCCAAAAAAAAAGAGACCCTCTAAGTGTAGTATTAATGCAAATATATCTCCTTTATTGTAAACGAAGGAATGACACTCACATAATTCGCAGTTCTCCCTCCTCACCGATGTGTTTATTTAGTGTGTGAGCACGATCTGAAGCAAGGGGCACAGATCAGATATTCATTTTACGTCTGACACTATATATGTTTTGCACTATTGGAGTGAAGAGTCACATTGTATGATTTTTATTATCTTCTTAGTATTTTTCAGTGAAGAGTCACATTGTATATATTGACTTGATATGAGTGCTACACTATTTTTATATATATGATTAACACTGTTTTTGATATCAGTTTTTGTGTGTTGGCAGCTTCAGGTTAGGTATACTTCCATTTAGAGCGCAGGAGGACTTTCGACCTTTTGCTTATCCAATGTTATGGCCTAGCTAACTTATACTGTAGATCCGATCAGGTTGGCACTTGTTCAAGGTAATTGTACAATCTTTTTGATTTAGTAACAATCACATTGTAATGTTTGTGATCAGCTTTGAAGTGGTTGTAAACCCTCACATATACCCAATTAAGTGACTGGCCTCAGGTGATACACAGAGATAAAACAAATCCGTCTACATAAGTTGTACCTGTTTATCTATAGCGGTATGCCCCCCTACATATATTCAAAGTGCAGCATTTATACAGGAACTCTCAGATCTGAAACACAAGGGGTGGGAAGCTGAAGTTACACTAAGGAGAGCTCTGAAAGCTGATTGGAGGGAAGGGACACATGCACACGCTGTGCCCTCCCCTGGTACCATTTTTTTTTTCTTGGTGTCCAGAAAACTTGTCAGAAGTGATTCATGCTGATAGCAGAAGAATGAGTCAGCAGGCAGAAATGACACTTGCTCTGGATTGAGACAAACAAACACTATAAAAGGATATGCTTTGTTTATATTTCATGTCTGAGGTTTACAACCACTGTAATTGTGCTCCAGCTTCCTGTAAAAGCATTTGCTCATTGCAGACAGTACTAAGCAATACACTTTGTACCTTGACAGGCATCTTCCTATATAACTAGGCACGTGGCATGCGCATGACAAAAACATTTTGCTGCTCCAGGGCATTCATATCACATCACAGACATCACAGACATCACTTTGAGGTGGTAAATGAAGTTTGGAGTTGTCCTTGATTCTGCTATTAAATTACACCTGTATTTTGACTACACCACAAGTGGTCAGGGAGCAGTAAAAGCAGGCAGTTGAGATCAGTGGTTTGGCATTTTGATGGTTAAAGCAGGAAGTGAGGAGGTGACATATTGTCTTCTCACTGCCTGTCAAATGCCCTCTGAAAAGTGAACCACTGCGGACCGCTTTTCAGATGTGCAGCAGTATAACTGCCCATGCGAACGACCCCTAAGAACCCAAAACTTTATTATCTGTTCAGGATGCAGTTAACCTTTTTATTGGAGACAAACCTGCATGACTGGATAACTATGACAGCCCTCTGTCAGGTATCCTTTTTAGTGAATAAACGGATTTAAAGCTGTACATACATGTCATTGTTTTTGTAATGTTCTCTGAGAAGGAAAGAGTTTCTGATTTCTAGAGTTCCTGATTTTTGTTTAATTTTTACAGCGAGGAAGAGGATGGAGCAGATGGAGAATGGCAACTATGAGAAGGAGGTCAGCAGTATGGGCAGCAGGTCCAGCTCTTCAGGTAAAAGAGCTGCTCTCAGATTAAATGCTATTACCCAATTTAGGGCTTCCACCTCTGTTTACAGTAAGACTGGCAGCTCTTCACTGTACAGTCAAATGTTATCCGTTCTTCTTCCATCGTTAAAATTGTCAACAAGGGACCAAAATCCAAGCTTGCAAAACCTTGTCTGATGCCGAAAAGATGCAGTCACAGATCTAGTAGAGTGTAGTTTGTAAGGAAACTGTGGAATGTGAGTTTGAATGATAATTTGTGTCAGCCACCAAGTAGTGGTAGAACAAAAGGCTGCTTTTACCTGATTGGGTCCATCAGGAATGACAAAGAATGGGTTAGCCTAATGGAGGCAGTGGCTGCAAGGTAGACAAGCACAGTTCAAACTAAGTCCCTAGAATGAAGGGAAGTCTTCTTTCCAAAGGTGGTTTTGGCCTTTCTTCATAACCAGGACATTGTACTTCCATCCTTCTTTCTGGCCCTATCAAAAAGATGTGTAGGACTAAGAACAGTTCTTTACAGGATAAAGCTGCCAGTTCAGGCACAAGAGATAATGGCAACGAGTATGGAATACAGTGAGTTTGAAAATGGGAATATCCCTGGTTGGTTCAAAAGGCCTTTTTTTTATATGCCAAGAGAACCGAATTCAAATCCCATTGAGACACAGGTGTGTGTACATAAGAAATGCCTTAATAGTACTCAGGGCCAAATGTTGATCCAGGTCTGATTTAAAAAGGTTAGGATTTGTCCCAATTATTATTTTCTATGATGATTTTTTCTGTCCTCGCACCCAGTGAAGTATGTCTTCCATGTCTGATGATAGATCTTGTGTGGTTTTTAACATTTTGAGGATCCCAGAGTTGGAGAAGCCCAGTTCCTCATTACCTAGAGTTCAACATCCACACTGTAAAAGACAACTAATGTGAAGCAGGATGGTAAACTGGTCCTAACTCTATGGGCTCTTCCAGATCAACTGGATCATCTGTCCCAAGAGTCTGATTAGCTCAGTGTACCACATCTTTTTGGATCAGTGCAGAGCCTCGGGGAGCACCGGAATGCTGTCCAACTTGATCATGCAAGGCAGAAGAGGAAGATGTTTTAGAGGAGCAAAGGCATACAATGGGTGGTACTGATTGCATGAAGCCACTAGATTATACAGTACATTGCTTCTGCCAGAGCATCTCTGAACATGGAGACAAATCTCTCTGGTTTGTTATAGAATCTGGAGGCCAGATGGTCCCTATTCAGCTTTTCCCACCTGCAACACAAGTTCTGTAACATTTACGTGTGCAGGGACCATTCCCCTTGGTCTAGACGCTTTCACCTGTGGTAGCCTGCTTACCAGTTGTCCACACTTAGGATGTGAATGGTGAACAAGGTTGAATTCTTAAGGTCTGCCAAGGTTGTAATCCATTTTACTACTCTTGCCCCAGCAAGAATTCTGTTTCCTCCCTGATCGTCGATGTACACCACTGCTGTAGCATTGTCCAACTGGATCCTGATCAGAAGCACCCACCAGTCGAGGTGTCTAGCATTGTAGAGAAAATCAAATGTTAACAGAGAGTCAGGATTTCTCAGGCATCCAGGTCCCTTGGCCCGACAACGTGTCTGACTCCTCCCCAGCCTGTTAGGTTGATGTCCATTATGATGATTCTTCAAACAGTTCAGAAGGAAGGATTTCCCAGCTTCAGAGCTAGATACCTGACTGAAGACAACCTGGTTTTGGTGTCATGTGAAATGGTTTGTCCAAAGACTGAAACAATTTGTTCCATGATAACAGGGTGTTGAGCTGTAGGGGTCTGAAGGCAAACGGGACTTCCTAGAAAAAGGCCCTCATCAGCCCTTTGCAAAAGCAAATAGTTGGGCAACTCTTGGACTGAAGAATCTGACCTTGATGTCTACAGAGGCGAGAATGTGTCCCTGATGGAGGACTATGACAGACTTTGTGGGCTGCATGCTGTTTTTTTGATAGGATTGAAGATATTTAGGGCCTTGAAATCCAAGATTGGGCGTATATTGGTTTTGGAACTGTGAAAAGTTGGAAAAAAAATCTTGCAAATGTTTTTCGTAATGAAACCTCAACCCAGAGATCTACAAATCTGCATGGTGACACTGGAACGTTGAAAACGTGAAGTAAGGAGCGGTTTATGAGCAGAACTCCCAATGGGTTTGTAGCCTGTTGAAACCAATTTCCTTACCCAGGCATTTTATATGCTGTCAATGTCCACAAAGGCTAACAGATGTCCTCCCACTTTGGAAAGTAGAGGCACCCCTTCATGTCAAAGAGGACCTATCTGCAGGATTGGGGGTATAGGGGCCTAGGGGTTGTAGTAAACGTGATCTGGCTTGAGTTTGGCCTCGGATGCCAAAGCCTGGGAGTAAAGAAAGGAATTCCTTGCCTTGGAGGAAGGATGATTCTTATCAGCTTGAGGCCTAGACTTCTGTTCCTGGGGTAGATAAGTACTCTTACCCCAAGTAACATCCTTGGTGATGGTGCCCAAAGCATCTCCAAAGAGACATTCACGCTGAAAGACATGCGCAGAAAACACTTTTTTCATGCAGAACAACATTTCAACCAAAGAGTTCTCTGCATGTTCAGAGATAAGAGACTTATATGTTAAATATGGCACTTTCCTCACGCTGTCATAGCAAAGGGATCGCAGTGATCATCAGGGCACTGAGGATCTGTGCCCTATCAATGCCTCCTACCAGTGCCTGCTACCAGTGCCCATCAGTGCTGCCTATCCGTGTCACCTCATCCGTGCCCATCAGTGCTGCCTATCAATGCCGCCTATCAGTGCTGCCTATCCGTGCCACCTCATCAGTGCCCATCAGTGCTGCCTATCAGTGCAGCCTCATCAACGCACATCAGTGAAGGAGAAAAATTACCTGTTAGCAAAAAATTGGGAAAAAAAAAATTTCTTTGTTTCTAAAATTTTGCACTTTTTTTGTTTTCGTAGCGCAAAAAATAAAACACCCAGTGGCAATTAAATACCACCAAAAGAAAGCTCAATTTGTATGAAAAAAATTATAAAAATTTCATATGGGTACAATGTTGCATGACCACGCAATTGTCGTTCAAAGTGCGACAGTGCTGAAAATTGGCCTGGGAAGGGGGTAGAAATGCCCAGTAGGCAAAGGGTTAATAAGCAACAAAAAAAAATTACTACTTGTCCTCTAGCCAGTCTAATGATGTCACAGCAGCTTCCTGTTTTCACTTCAGATGTGGTGGGGGGGGACCGGGCACTCTTCCAGGGTTGAGCAGGGCTGACGTTGAGCGCCGCTTAGTCCTGCAGTACTAAAAGCCCAGCCTGTGTGATAATGCACCCTTATAGGGGGTGCGTTAAGGACCGGCTGCACTCACATTAAAGTCGAATCTCAAAAAGCAGTGCCGGTACACTGAGCGGTCTCTTCTGTCATAAATGGCCCCCCACCCCGGCTTGTCGGTGGTAATGTAATATGAACCGCACATATGCCGTTTAGACCACAATTACAGCACCCGCTGTGCGCTACGGTGATGTCATTCCTGTGGCATGTACAGGAGTGACACCACAGGAGCACAGCCATTTAATTGGCCAAAGAGACGCAACGAGGAAGGAAAACTGGGGGACGATGGAAGTTCTTAGGACCAGAGGGAGCGGTGACAGCGCATCGCTGCTGAGCTCTGTTTGACGTGTAAGTGTATCATAATATGCTAGTATGTGGTATAGGCGTTTGACATTTGTTTTTCTGCCTCTTAATGCCCCTCCAGGTTGGCCTATGTGCCCATGCACGCATACGGGTTTCAGGGGTGTTTAGAAGCAGAAAAATAAAACATCACTTGTGCGTTCAAGGGAGGAACATTTTGGCAGAAAAAAACCCTAACCATGTGTAAACACTCTAGGCGCGTTTTAGCTCCTGAGCATTTTTCATTTCAATGGCCAAAATTAAATGAATTTTCTGGCCAATGAAATAAGCAAATGCCCAAGTGCTTTGCCTAGGCAGCTCTTTTTGAAGCTGCTTCTCTTCTGCCAGGAGAAAAGTGTTTACAAAAGCCCCATTGTGCATGAAGAGTAAATGATCAGAATGACATGACTGTTGTTCTGCTGGAAAAGGACCGGCAGCGCTAGACCGAGGAGGACATTGGGGACATTACTGGAGCGTGGTCAGCAGAGGTGGGATTTGGCTTTTCCGGGGAAGCCTTTGCAGTTGTGTTGCTGTGGGAGTCGTTCCCACCCCTGTACACTTATTTCTGATACACAAATCACGCACTGTACCTGCCAGCTGGATGGGCCCATTACAGCCGAATTGTGTAGCTATACATCTGTAATTGGAGTGATTTCAGTAATGATACTTAAAGACAAGTATTCCCCCGCTGACACAATCGTTTATTTGCAGGAAGTACTATAGGAGGAGTGTTGCACTGAAACCATCGGAGCACATTAACTCCGGAGTAGAACACTGTTTATAGTTGTATCCCACTGGATTAACCACTGTGTTCACTTTCCTCCTACACAGCACAGCATTCTGTATTATTACATTTCTTGTATCCTCTCATCATGACATGGCAAACAATGAATGGCTGCTTTTACAGGGACAGTTTATGAAAAGGAGAAATTGATCAATTTCAGTTTCGTGTGTAAAATCACGTCAGCTTTATAGTCATTCATTTTCATCTGGCTGTGCATTCTACTTCCCGGGGGGAATCTTATTCTTCAGGAGAGGAGAGAGTAAAGCTCCAAAGAGTTGGAAAATGAATGCAAATTTGAAAAAAAAATTGAAACATTCTCTCCATCTAACATTTGATAGCTCAGTCACTATACTAGAAATTTTTCCAGATCGTTTCAAAATTTTTTTCAGTAATTTTCTACATTAAACATGTTTCCCCCCCCCCCCCCGATTGATTTCTAATACTACCCCTACAGCTCATATGCCATTACTTTTTTTTTGTATGTATTTGACCTATAAATGATTAGAAAATTGCTAAAAAAAAAAACCTTTCCAACATGTTTGTTTATTTTTAGACATGCAACAGAAATCGAATATCACTGTGAACACCGAAATCGAATGATGGGTCTACCGACTCAATATTTCGTTTGATTTTCTATTTATGTATAGCCAGCTTTAGGCTCCAGCAGAATATTTCAGGAGAGGAGAGTTAGATAGCGGAAGGAAGAGAGTTCTCCAGCAGTGCAGAGTATTTCTGGAAAGGAGAGTTAGATAAAGGAAGCAGTAGAGACCTCCAGCTGTACAGAATATTTCAGGAGAAGAGAATTGGAGAAAGAAGCAGATTCTGCTCCTTCCTCTATCAAACTCTCCTCCCCTGGAATGCTCAGCACTGCTGGAAGAGTCCTCCAGCAGAGAAGAGTATTTCAGGAGAGTAGATTTAGATAAAGAAGCAGACTCTGCCAGCAGTGTGGAGTATTTCAGGAGAGGAGAGTATAGAGGAAAGAGCAGAGTTCTCCAGCAGAGAAGAGTATTTCAGGAGAGTAGATTTAGATAAAGAAGTAGACTTTGAGAGTATAGAGCAGTGGTTCTCAACCTGTGGGTCGTGACCCCTTTGGGGGGTCGAACAACCCTTTCACAGGGGTTGCCTAAGACCATCGGAAAACACATATTTCCGATGTGTAAAGAGCAGCTACTGTGTTGAAAGCAGCTGCTGTGTTGAAAGCAGCTACTCTGTTAAAAGCAGCTACTGTGTTGAAAGCAGCAGTATTGGAGGTAAAACGACACTTCATGAATTATAATTACTGGATAAATAATTTTATGGTTGGGGGTCACCGCAACATGAGGAACTGTATTAAAGGGTCGTGGCATTAAGAAGGTTGAGTACCACTGGTATAGAGGAAAGAGCAGAGTTCTCCAGCAGAGCAGAGTATTTCAGGAGAGGAGAAATTAGATAGAGGAAGTAGTAGAGTCCTCCAGGAGTGCAGAATATTTCAGGAGAGACTGTCATGGATCTGGATTTGTGTTGATGTCATAGGCCCTGACTGTCTTGCCTCCTATTTCTTATCTTTTTGACGCTTTTTACTTCATATAACAAATCTTTTGTTTGATGAGTCCATTGTTTGTTTTTACGTTCTGTGTGCACAGGGTCTCTCAATGCTCGAAGTAGCAATGACGATCGGTCTCCTGAGAACATTGGGACTGCCATGGTTGTGGACAGTTTTCCAGAAGTGGACAAAGCCGTCCTCATTGAACGGATTATCCGCCTGCAGAAAGCGCATGCCCGGAAAAACGAAAAAATAGAGTTCATGGAGGACCACATTAAGCAACTGGTGGAGGAAATTAGGAAAAAAACAAAGTACGTATGATGCTGATCTCCCAAATGTCACATGGCGGATTTCTGTCTGTGCTTCTAACACATCTCTGACTCTTGTGCCGCCACTAATCCACAGCAATGTCTAATTTCACTAATCTCATGTCCTCCGCTGAGCCACAAGCCCCGCTTTACAACACAAAAATGATAATAATATTAGCTATTCTATAGTTCTCTCTGATCTTGTCCTATAGCAATCTATAATTAGATCTATAATTATAATTTTATAACCTTACGGGGCCCCCTGGCTCTTACCCCACCAGTTGCCTCTGGGTCTTCTCATTCTCTGTTTCATCTCATTGTCTTCTGTTCCAACAATTTAACTATGTATCATTTCTGCTTTTGCTTGATTGAGAGACTAGACCAGCTTTTCTCAACTAGGGTTCCTCCAGAGATTAAGGGTTCTTTGATCATTGAGAAATTTCTGCCTTTCATATAAATAACCACTGACACCAATAATCATTTAATCTATCTGTAAGGGAGGCATTCTTCACATTGACCACCAGCGTCAGCATCATCCTTCCACTGACCACCTATATAAGGAGCATTCTTTCCATTGCCCACCTATCATGTACCTGGTTGAGACTAGAACGTTTTGTGGGCTTCTCTTGCACCTCCTGCCCAACACTCCTGAAGGTGGAGACAGAGTGTGAAGGCACAGAGTGGCACAAGTTCACTGGTAGTTGGCTGACAGAATCCACTCCGTAGGTGGGTAGAACTGGAAGCTGCAGCCCTTGGGACAGGACACAGGAACAGCTTGGTACCAGAGCAGAAAGCAGTAGAGGAAACCAGAGAGCAAGCCAAAATCAGCAACAGCTGAGTAGCGTGGAACTGAATCAGCAGAGAGGGCAGAGTCCAGGAAGCAAGCACAGATTGATAACAGCCGGGCAATGCAGTACAGAAACAGGAGGCAAAGGCAAGTCCAGTAAACAGGCCAGGGTCAGAGGTAATAAAATGAGCTGAAGTGAGGCAAAAGGCAGAGGCGAAGTCCAAGGGGATGCTGGGTCAAACATAGATAAACAGATGCAAGTGGTTAGGTCTCAAGGAACAAGCTGAAGACCATTCTTCATCTCATCAGTTTGAATGGGCCACTGGGCGCTAAACATGCACATCAATTGCTAAGTGCATGTGTACATTCAAACCCATCACAGTATATCCAGCCTTGCCCTTTTGCCTACAAGAATGGGCAGCACAATGTGCAGGTGCATAAAGCTGCACTGTTTTGATCCTGGGAATCTTGTTTACCGTGCATCAACAATATAAGGAGCACTCTGTCCACTGACCACCAATGTAAGGGGCATTCCTCCCACTGATGACCTGTGTAAAGACATCCTTCCCACTGATTACCGATGTAAGGAGTATTCTTCCCATTGGCCACCAGTGAAAGCGCATTCTTTCCATTGACCACCAATATAAGGAACATTCTTCCCAGGACCACCAATGTAAAGATCGTTCTTCCAACAGACAACCAATGGAAGGGACATTCTTCCCACTGACCACCAATGTAAGGAGCATTCCTTCCATCAACCACCAATATAAGGAGCATTCTTCTCGCTGACCACCAATGTAAGGAGCTTTCTTCCCACTGATCACCAATGTAAGGAGCTTTCTTCCAACAGACAACCAATGGAAGGGACATTCTTCCTACTGACCACCAATGTAAGGAGCATTCCTTCCATCAACCACCAATATAAGGAGCATTCTTCTCGCTGACCACCAATGTAAGGAGTATTCCAATTGACCACCAATGTAAGGAGAAGTCTTCCAAATGACCAATTTAAGGGAATTCTTTGCACTGAACACCAATGTAAGACGCATTCTTTGCACTGACCACCGATCGTAAGGAACATTCTTCTCATTGACCACCAATGTAAAGAGCTTACTTCGCACTGACCACCAGTGTAATGGGCCCTTCTCCACCAACCACCAATCTATGGGGGCCCTTCTCTACTGACCGCCAATGTAATGGTAAACTTCATTGACTTCTAATGTAAAGAGGCAATTTCCACTGACCCCCAGTAAGGGGGAACACTACAGTTTTTACAGACTTCATGTAATTTCTTCTCATTATTATTGTTTCATTATATCATTATTCCTGAAAGTAATTTTGTTCTGTAGAGCAGCTCTGGGTGTCAAACAAAGTAAGAACAAATTCCATATATTTATTCATATATCCACAGCTTACTGTTCATGCTAAAGTCTCAGGAGCTGTAATAATTTTTATCAGGGGTTCCGTGAGACCTGAAAGTAATTTCACGGATTCCCCTGTGTTAAAATAGGTTGAGAAAAGCTGGACTAGACTGTATTTTCAGTACATGTTAGAAGATATTAATGTAACATTTTTACCCAAAAGTTATTTTTGATGAGACTTTTACACTTGCTGTTGAATATTTTATTGCATTGTACAGATTGTAAATGTTCTGTCCAGTGACCACTCTGAACATCAGGGAATGTCACTGGCAGCTCGTAGTATGGTAACCCGTGGAACCACTTAAAGTTTAACTATGGGCAAATGTAAAAATGACGTGTCATTTTTTATTTTCCCTTAGTTACCTTTTGAATTATGAAACTACTGGTTACATGCAACCTAGCACCTCCAGATGCCCAGCCACTCGTGCTGATGTCACGTAGAATCCCTGAATATTGGGAAAAGGTGACCAGGTACATTTGTCAATTTCTGGCCTGCCCCTCCCACTTCTCGCTCAGGATGTGTAAGGCCGCATATTAGACTGACAGTACACTAATACACTGATACGGAGACAGCAGTAGGGGCTTCCCATAGAATCTCACTCCCTTAGCCCTTGATTACTCTTGTGCTGTTCTCTAAAGAGCAATACACATTCGGATTACTCTTCAGAGAGCAGTTAACAGATACAGCGCTTTGGTCTGAGCATCCAATCAGCAGGCTTAAACAGTGTCACATGGGAGGGGGTGGAGAAGATGATCATTAACCCTGTGTAAGCTCTGACACTGCCCAACACTGAACTGACAGGGAATTGGAGCCAAGGCTCCGGCAGGAAAGAGCAGGTGGATTTGTATTAATGCCAGGCGTGGGAGTGAGCCTTCAAGAGAACATGTCACTTTGCCCATCAAGTGAAGCTTCATAGGTAGAGGACCATTCTCCCTCTTTTTTTTGTTTTTTAATACAGCATTTATGCCTATATATATTTTATTAAATATCGTACATAGAAAAAGGATTCACCACACATTGAATAAATCGGCATGGTGAGTGGACCTTAATGCCAGCTGTACACATATATGCAGTAGCTGTTTCCACTGTTCTGTGCTGAGAGCGTACTCCCAGCATGGTGACTGAGCTGTCGCCGCCATTGGCTCCCGCTGCTGTTAATCACAGCCAGTAAGGAGGAGGAAGGGGGACGGGGCTGAGACATGCTCTGTGTGTCTTATAAACACACAGGACCGGCTCAGAAGCAAGCATGCACCAGTGCCCCCATAGGAAGCTGCTTGCTATGGTGGACACGTAGTGGAAGGGAGGAGCCAGGAGCGCCAGCAGGTGACCCGAGAAGAGATGGATCGGGGCTGCTCTGTGCAAAGCCATTGCACAGAGCAGGTAAGCATGACATGTTTGTTATTTTTATAAACGAAAAAAAAAATGTCTATAGAATCACTTTTAGGCCAGGGGGAGCCAGTGCCAAGGGTTAAAGAGACACTGTCATCTGTCTCATTCAGGGCTCCTTGCCGTATTTATACTCGTCTTACCTAGGCTCTGTTACAGATCTTTCCTCCTCTGCCGCCATCACAATACCCAGCATTTTGGTCTGGACGAACATTTGACCTCTTTTCCATTTGGTGGGAAGGAGGAGTGAGCAGGGGACCTGTGAATCTCCAGCACACAGACAGGAATACATTTTTTTCAGTAGAGTAGGGGATGGCTAGAACCTCCATCAGATTTATTTCTCACAATTAGCGGGAGCATTGTCAGTCTCCTCTTAGTGTTCCTTCAGTTGGCCTTTGGCCTGCCTATGAGGTTTTTCCAACTGAAGGAGCGTACACAACAGGCTGACAACATGATTTCATAAGAAAATTGTACACATTAAGGAGTGATGCCAAACGTACTGAAAATGGATTCAGGGCTCTTTATATTAAAAATTTGCTATACAAATATCACAGCCATTCACACAACCATCACAAATAGTTGTCATATTTTGTCTAATTTGGTAATTTCCTATGATTGTCAGCTCCATCTACTGGCCATAATGTGGTAATTTCCTAGAATACTTCAAGCAAGAAAATATGAACATAAACATATAATAAAATAAACCTATTCGATGAAATACAGGGATAATTTGTGATGACAATGCGAATGCTTGTGATGATCATTCTATTATTTTTATAACTAGACGCATTAATATTTTACATACGTTTTTTTTTTAAAGATTACATAGATACATTTTTTTGACTGGCAAACTGATCAGTTTTAGAAATTGAATGGATTTACTAAATTAGATGAATATTGTGATTAAAGTGATATTAAAGGCAATTACAAAAAATTTATTATTATTATACAGGATTTATATTATTATTATTATACAGGATATATATTATTATTATACAGGATTTATATGGCGCCAACAGTTTGCTCAGCGCTTTACAATATAATGGGAGACAATACAGCAACAATACAGTTCAATACAAGAGGGATAGGAGGGCCCTGCTCCTTGGAGCTTACAATCTAAGAGGGAGGGGATAACATGTCATACCTGCTCTGTGCAGTGGTTTTGCACAGAGCAGCCCCGATCCGCCTCTTCTCTGGTCCCCTGACGATGCTCCTGGATGCTCCCTCCTGCTGAATGCCCCGAGAGCAATTAGCTTGCTATGGGAGCACCCAAGCAGGCTCGCTCCCGAGCTGCTGCTTTGCATGTCCATTCACACAGAGAGCCCCTCCTCCTTTCTCTTTATTGGCTGATTGAATGTGATTGACAGCAGCGGGAGCCCATGGCTGCACACAGAATGCATGAAGGTAAAAAACCTTGAGCCTTTACAACTACTTTAGAACCAGTAACTGAATCCCTTTTGTGTTTTTTTTTTTTTTTTTTTTGGGGGGGGATTTAGAATAAAAATTTTACTTGATCAGATTTCCCCATGTATGACCAGCATATAAGGAATGTGATTTTTTGTTTGTTTATAATAGTCAGGACCAAAATAAAATGTTTAAAATAATTTTTCTTGGTTATAGTTGAACAGGAATACTTACAGTATGCTTATGTTCAAATTTCTCTATTGCTCTTTGGGGGACTCAGTTTGCTAATAAACAACCTAGGGCAGGGGCGGGCTGACTACTCATGGGGCCCCCGGGAATAGGGGATCTGGGACCCCTGTGTCCTTGCCCAAACTCAAAAAAGCCTATGAAAAAGGTACCAGGGGCATCTCATGGGGCCCCCTACTGACCCCGGGCCCTCGGGCAGTGCCCGAGTTTCCAAATGGTCAGTCCGCCCCTGATCTAGGGTCATACTGCCACCTACGGGAGTCTCTAATGTAGACGGCAGTATAACCCTAGGTTGCTTATGACCAAGTTGTGTCCCTTAATGGACTCAGAAAAGGCTTTTCCAGTGAATACGAACATCCTTTTCTCTTTGGTAAGATAGGAGATAGTTAAGCCTATGACATATGTATTCATCCTTTGAGAGTTTGGTGGATGTTTTTGCCTTGTTCACATGGATGCTGAGATCTGTATACTATGATCCCAAATCACAAAAATGCAATACATCCAGAACCTTTGGCGCACTTTCAGAAAAGGTGGCAAAAACACGCAACCTAATAGAAGTCAGTGGAACAATAGCTAAGAACACGGGTAAACACATAGAAACTGCGCTTACTTCTGCACCGCGACCAAACTGCAGTGTACCAGTGTGAACCCGGCCTTAGCCTGAAAGAATGACCCTTTTGTAATGTTCTTCATGACAGAACCCTAATCCTGATGTAAAGTGTGACCAAAGTGCCATCCAGCTAATTTAATAAGCGAAATGCAGAAACCCCATTCACCAGATTTGCCCCTTGCATGTGAACTTTGAACTGTATGAACTGCTCCGTTAAAGCTTAACTCCAGGCAAATGACTAAATGCGCAGATGACATGCATATATGGGAGCTGTTTTACCTGTCAAAGGATTTGTATTTCTGTCCATCTAGTCCAGGGGTGGCGAACAAGTTAGACACAAAGAGCCAAAATTTTAAACTGTGAAAGTCAGAGAGCCACACCACGCAGTGACCTGCCAAAACAGACAAACACTCACACAAAAACACATAATTAAAACCATATTATTCACCATAACACTTTCTTCCCCTTACAAAGACGCACCTAGGTTTTAGAGGCAGAAAACAGGAAAAAAAAACTCTGAACTAATGGACTGCAGACACAGCACAGGGATGACCAGAGACTGCGGACAGCACAGGGATGACCAGAGACTGCGGACAGCACAGGGATGACCAGAGACTGCGGACAGCACAGGGATGACCAGAGACTGCGGACAGCACAGGGATGACCAGAGACTGCGGACAGCACAGGGATGACCAGAGACTGCGGACAGTACAGATGACTGCTGACCTTTGGGGAGGTGGGGAGCGGGTACCTGAATTTGATAGGTACCCGCTCTTGCTTCCGCGGAGTTGTTCTTTCATCTTACTTGTTCCTCGATCCAGCCACGCGCTGTCTTCCCGGCTTCTGTAATGGCGCTCGGCATGACAGCCGGGTGCCCAGTGCGCATGAGCGAGAAGCACTTGCGCTTTGTGATTGGTCCGGCGGCTTCTGGGATCTGTCATGTGTCCCAGGTACCGCCTTACCATTCACAAAAAGCACCGCTTCTTGCGCATGCGCACTTGGCACCCGGCTGTCATGCCACACTACAGAAGCCGGGAAGACAGCACGCCGCTGGATAGAGGAACAGGTAAGATCAAAGAACAAAGAAGTAAGAGCGGGTACCTGTCAAATTCAGGTACCCGCTCCCCACCTCCCCAAAGAAAGATGAAACTTGGCAAAGAGCCACAGTATACAAAATATGATAAGAGGCAAAGAGCCGCATTTATTTTGGCCGGGAGCCGCACGCGGCTCGAGAGCCGCGTGTTCGCCACCCCTGATCTAGTCCTTAGACTGCCCTGGCAGGAGACCTGATTTTTCTTTACTTCTGTTCAGTAACATTTACATGTCTTGTCCCTCCCCCAGCCCAGGATTGGACAGTGAAAGGAGAAGCAGCAGATTGACTAGCTCATCTCTGTCACTGTGCTCTCTCCTCCTATCAACATGCTCCTTGCACTGCCGTACAACTGATTGACTCCTTGTGCTGCTTCTCATTTTGCAAGTCTCAGCTCTGCTATGCAGGGACTGGAAGATGCTGATGTTAGGTCATATTCAGGTACTTACTCTGCTTGTATTAAAAAAAAAAATACACATCAGTGCAGCTCTGTAATCATTAATACATCAATTAAATGTATTTTTTTAATTTGCCTGGAGTTGAGTTTAAACAAGTCACTATGGATAATGGATATTAGTAATGTTTTAGTCTGTGACCAGAAATAATAAAAAAAAGATCATCTGAATAAAGAATACAGGAATCATTTATGGCATGTTGTTTGTCCAGTATGATGTGGAACTGCAGCTCCTTTGACTTCTGTTCTGACTTCACTTGCTGCCATGTACCTGCTTGTACTCTTGCTGCATGTACGGGATGCAGTCTGTCACTGGCGATAACACAGCAGTTTTTGTTTATCTCAGTCCACACTGTGACGTAAATGTAATATGAGTTGATCCTAACAATAGGTTCGTTAGGCACCATTCACATGGTCATTTTACTAAGCTGGAGGCAGGAATGGTTGACATTATTTGTGCTGAAGTGAAATAACGCCGCAGCATTGTCACCCTGTGGACAGAGTCTTAAGCTAGCCATATATAAATCAATATTCAGCCAGTTAAAGGAAAAGTACAGCCAAAGCTCGTTTTGGCTGTACTTCTCTTCTGGATCACAGGAGTGCAGTTCGTTCTGCACTGCTGTGACTTGTTTTAGGCTGACAATGGGCTAAAGTTTGCAATCAGCTGACATCACTCAGCCAGTCCAGGCTGGGGAATAAGCCAACTATAAAGTCAGGATCCACCCAGATGTCTTGACTGGCACCTGGCTCAGCCTCTCAGCGAGCCACTGAGAGCCTGAGCCAGCCGCTCCCCCCCCCCCCCCCCCCCCCACAGCCCAGCACTTCAGTGAGCACTGGGGGGGGGGGGGGTCCCACGTTTGTCACTTTTCACTTTTGTGTGTGTTTTATTTTCTCACAGGATGGAGGGTGTGGGTCCTTGGGCCTACCCTGAAGTCTAGGGGGAGGATGTGTGGCCTTTTGGTTCCTTCCTCCCCTGTCCCTAAGGGGTTTTCTCTTCGGGAGAACCCCCTTGCCAAGTACTGAGTGGCTGGCTTCGGCTGGCCACAAGGAATGGTGGTCCGCCAGGCCTTTTGGCTAGGTGGACCAAATTGGAACCTTGTCCCTGTCAGGAGCTTCGTGCCCCAGGGGATCAGGGTAGAGGCCCACCCCCTTCGGGGGAAGGACAAAGCACACCCCTAAGTGCACTTTTTTGTGTGGTGTTTTGCACTTGCACGTTTTTTGTAACCACTTACTGGTTTTTCGTTTTTCGCAAGTTCGCGGACTTAAAAAAAAAAAAAAAGTAGCTGATAGTCCTGGCTCTAAGCTCAGAGCAGCAGGGAGAACTGAGTGATCAGCAGTCAGCGTTAGAGCCAGTGGGAGACAGATGCAGTATCAGATCGATGCTGCATCCACCTAAGTAAGTATGATTTTAAAAAAACATCTTTTAAGCATGGGCCAGTCAAAATTCGATCCATTTGTGGCCTTCCCTGCTCGACAGAAGTCGATCAGGACTGTTGGTCTTGATCAGCGTCTGCAGCCATTGATCAGTGTATTCTGGCAGCAATGCATCCTGCTGTCCAGAATACAATGACTCAGCAGGGAAGGGGAGACACCTCTGACACCGGAGGGATTCACTGGTCTAGCAAAATTTAAAACTAAACTTTTTAGCCTTGGATTTCTACCACAGAGCATGTGCCAACACTGCTCATCCTGAGATCATACCTACTGTGAAGCATGATGGTATTAGCTTTGTGTTATGTAGATGTCACATTTTATCAGCAGGGACTGGAATACTCTGGATTGAGTGAAAAATGGATGGAGCCAAATATGGAGCAGTTCTAGAAATAAACCTGTTTCAGTTGATCTGAGACAGGAAAGGTGGAGGGGAGGAATTCACCTCCCAGAAGAACTATGACTCTAAACACACAATCCGTGCTACATTGCCGTAGGTGTAAAACCAGAAACCTGAATGTCTTAAAATGTCCTAGACCTTAACCCAACTGAGAACATGTGCAAAGAATTCAAAATGGCTCTTTTATGATTGTCCCCATCCAAACTTAAAGAACTTAAGCAATCTTGTGAGTAAAACTGGGCAAAATGGCCATACACTTTAAAATTAGTGTCACAGTAAAAAAAAACTGCATGTCTTCAAACTGGTACAATTGACCCCCAGCCTTACTGACAGTCTTGCACAATTGTACAGGCTTCTCTCCTGTACTAAAATGTCTTACTCTGATTTCGCTGCACACTGTGAGCTTCTCACAATGTGTATTAGAACCTGCATAAGTGTGGCTACATGTCCCTCTGATGACAGTGAAGTCCCACAATGCCTTCTGCAGTGCCCCTATAAAGACTGGATAATGATGTCATTCAACTGTTGGGAGCCCCCATAGTGGATACAGAAGGTTCTGAAAAAACAAGTTATAATTCATTTGGATACACTAAGGCTTTTTTCACATGGGTGTATCTAAACATACATCCGTGCTAAGGGCCGTTTTTGTCCACATTGAATGCACAGGTGGTCCCTGTGTCTGCATGCAGGCAGTCCCATTCATGTCTACTGGGATGCAGCAGCTGCATGGACAAAGCTACTGGTCCTAGTTTAACAGCCCCATGGGTGCAGGTGAATGGCCCAGATGCATACTGCATGGCAGTAAGTTTGGGACCAGTAGCTATGCTTGCGCAGTTGCTTCCTCCCAATAGACATGAATAGGACTGCCTGCACGTGGATGCATGGAACACCTGTGCATCCTTTGACAGCCCTTCGCACAGATGTACGTTTAGATACGCACAAGTGAATGAGACCTAAGTAGTTGCTATGTAATGTACAGTTTTACTAACACATGCCAGTTGTAAAAACAGCATTCAGTTGTTAAGATTTGTTTTACCTTCAGCATTCTGGATTTAATGGTACAGTGGTCTTTCAATAGCTCCTGGGTGGTCCTCCAATAGCTCCTGGGTGGTCCTCCAATAGCTCCTGGGCATTATGGAAGCTCCTTTCACCTATCCTAGGCTTGTTCATGTCACAAAAATTGGTCCATTGTCAGCTGGAAACATGACATTCAATATAGTAACAAACTTACAATACAGTAACATTTGCCCACATATTATCATGATTGCCCATCTGTTGCCCACATATTGTCAGTTGCCCATGCATTGTCAGGATGAGCGTGTTTTTTTTTTTTTTGGTTTTTTTTTTTTTGTTTTTTGTTTTTTTCCACCTACGTATTGTCAAGTCACCACTGTTTTTAGGACCAGAGAATTGTATTTTAAAGCTGAATTCCAGGCAGGGGTATATATATATATATATATATATATATAATTTATTTTATTTTTTTTTTCCCCCAACTGGTGCAGCTGTAACTATGCAAATAAAGGAAATACCTACCTGGAATTCAAGTTTAGCCACATACACCAGATTTCAGTAGCAGGAACCAGAGAATTCATGCAGCTGTAATGCGGGTTCATACAAATAACGCACTATTTGCCGGCAGCCAAACCGCACAGGATTACCTGCAGTTAGGGATGGATGTCCGAGGCTGCACACAGTCTGATGTATCCAAGTTAGGACATCCAGGGCACCTGTTAGAAATCAAGGGGCAATCTATAGTCTACCTGACAGCCCCCCCGAAAATATAAAATTATAGTTTTGCCAAAATTCTACGTATGCCATCCTTTGCAGCCATGGCAGTAATTATAGCCACATTGAGCAAGACCCATTCAGGTGAATAGCACACAGTTGTGGTGCTCTAGTGTGGGGTTAAAGCAATATGCCTCCTCACCCCGTCAAATGCTCTTTGAAGAGCAATCCAATTGTTGACTGCTCTTCAGACAGAAAAGCACATTTAAATGAGTCTTTCATTTTTTTTTCAAACAATTTTTTTAGAATTAGAATTTTGTTTTAAATTTTTTAACATTAAAAAAAAAAATACAAACCCTAAAAAAAAATTTTAATTTTATTTTTTTTTACTTTTTTTTTTTACTGCCCTGTTGGGGGGGCCTTTGGTGAAATATTAGAGGTCTCACATTTGAGACCAAAAGGGACTGAGGGCATAGATTCACAGTTCTCTAAAACCTCATCTGCACTGGACAGTGAATGAATGGGAAGCGTGTTAAGAGGCTTCCTGTTCATTCATAAACTAATAAACATAGTTTACTATGCTTCAGTGATGAAAGGACAAAAGCTCGATCGGTACCGATCGCTCACTGTGTTCATTCAGGAAAGGACAGGGCCAGTAAATAGGATGTATTCACTGGCCCCCCTCTATCCATATTGAAACAATCACCCTATGTGCCTACAGCAGCTACCGGCAGGAGAAGAGATCAGCGCTGTGGAGTAGGTAGGCACAAAGGGGGGGGGGCCTGGACAACAGGGGTGCAGGTACCAATCCCCCCCCCCCCCCCCCCCGTATTGCAACTAGAGGGAGAAGAAAGAGGATAAGCCAGCAGTGCTGCAGGTAGAGTTGGGAATAAGGCAGTACAGCTCGCCCTCCTCATCTGGAGCCCAGACCTCCCTTTTAAACTGATGGGGCCTGGGTTTGGTACAGGTGGGCCGGCCGGCTGTACTGCCTTATCAGCGGCCCTGAGGACATCTGCCCCTAAACGCGTCCCGTACTGCAGCAGGTGAACAGCCACTGTTCTCATTTAACCACATGTACCTGCACCACTGGAATCTAGTGCATGCAGCTAAAGAGCCGTGTGAAGCAATCCCCTGCAGACCTGTCACTATCAAAGTATGTCACCATGATCCCCGTGTTTTACCATGGAGCACAATGCATGCCATACGAAACCCTTTCTGTCACTGCTGCACACAGATTGTGCTAGGAGTGCCTTTGGATAAGGAAAGGGGGGGGGGGGTCTTTTTTTTTTTTTTTTTTTTTTTTTTTCTTTTTTCTTTTTTCTCTCTCGACTAAGCAGGCCACATGCAAAATCAATTAAGACAAATTCATTCTGATCAGACTTTATCATCTGCTTGGAGAGAATTAATTTTTTCCTCAACAAAAGCGGAGCTTCATATTTCATTTACCTAGGCATTCTGTGAGCCTGTTGGTAAAAGGCTATAAAACTGCATATTTACCTTGATCTGCCCTAAAGCAATATTAAATACAAAAGCAAACATTATCTTGCAGCTTACCAGTTCTTAGATGCATTAGTTTTTTTTTTTTTTAGGCTTCCTTTCCTTTCTCCTGGTGATCCTGCCAGTAAGTCTGTTGTTTTTTAACAGAACAAGCTGTCCTGGAGATGTAGCAGTTAGGTGGTTGAGACAAATTATTTACCACTGACAGGGGTGCTTACAACGATCACCTTTTTATTTATGTAAAATCTTTATCCAAAAAGAAAAAAAAACTGCTGTAACTGCCTATAAAGTATTAGCTGGAGTGTGGCTTCAATTTGTTAGTGTATCTGAATCTGCTAGTACATGTAACACTACCCCCAGATTAAAGGATAAGTTCACCTTTGGTAACATGTTACACTCATATTCAGGATGTAACATGTTACGAATGGGCCGGCCCCTGTTCCTCCCTGCTCCCCATTGTGACAGCTAACGGGGCATCCTCTCCTACCCACTAGCTGTCACAAGTTTTAAATAATACGGCCATGCGGGGCTCCACTTGACCGCGTCATTCATTTACGCTGTTCTCTGAATGAATGAACTACAAGTCCCAACAGCCTTTGCAGGTACATCCTGTACAGGCAAGCAGATATACTGACAAGTCTGCAGGAGACCTGAATGGCACCAGCAATCTGCTTTAGAGGCTCCGGAATCAAAAAATAGTAAATGCACATTTTTGCACCTGCAAAAAAATGTGCATTTTTGCATTTTTTTTTTGTAATACTGCTGTCCAAAGGTGCCCCTTGTGCTTTTTCATCCAGCGTGGGGGCGTTCTAATACAGGAGGTGTGTTACTGGCCTAAAAAAGAAAACAAATGCAGCCACCACATCTAAGGATTAGTAAGCTGCAATTTATTATATTTTTGCTTTTGGGTTTAATACCTCTTTGCTACATTGTTAACTGTTTGTGGCAGAACTGGCTGTGTAGATGTGAAGTGTGTGTATTATTGGCTGATTTCTGCATACAATGTATCTGATGACTCGATGATTTGATTGATTATGATGGACCACTAATCTCCTCCTGACACGCTATGAGGACATTGATGTGAAACGGCCTGTAGATCATCATACATGAAATGGGGGCGCGTTTGCTGGCAGCGAACACGGAAGGTGTTATGTAAAACGGCAGGGCAGGATCATTTATCTTTATTTGAAACAATCTGACCGTGGAAATTTTTCTTTTTTCTTCAGGAAAAGAGCATCTTTGCTGTACAATGTGCGCATACATACCTGCAGACTGAAGCTCATTCACTCTTCTGTGCCAAAAAATGCAGATTTTTTTTTTATATGCTGAAATATATAAATGTGTTATTCAATGCAGTGTATATTAGGTGAAGACGAATGCTTTTATGAATTCATTTTAAAAATGTTTCCTCAATGGAGTGATATTCTGTGCTTCTTTGTAGAGATTGTGTGCTTTTGCTGAAATGCATCCTTCCCTTCAGTCTTGCACAGTTGCCCGGCTCCTCGCCGGTACTGAAATGGCTTACTCTGATATCACTGCACACTGTGAGCTTCTTACAAGGCGGATTAGAAGCTGCAACAAGTCAGATGGAGCCTGCTGCATTTTCCTGGTTGGAGGATGTCCAACCTCATATAGACCTTTCTTCCCAGGATGACTGTCCCTAGCCCAGATTTCACTTATTTCAATAACTGAGGCTCAGCGTCACATGTGGTTGTTGCCCAGGCCCAGGGCAATAGAGAATAGATACAGAAACTCCCCTCTTCTTAATCACCCATTGTCTCTGCATTTACATCCCTCCAAGCACTGCCCCTTGGTTCCACCCGCCTCCCAGTACCGCCCCTTTTTGAGAATACAGAAACAAGTATCATTTTGTGATGTTAGATAATTTGTATGCTGCTTTTCTTGTTATTAAATTGCAAAGTAGATTCCCTGCAACTAGCAACAATAGACACCCCCCCCAAGCAACAACAGATCGCCCCACCAGCTACAATAGATCCCCCCACAACAATAGACTCCCCCAGCATCAACAGAACCTCAGCAGTAACAACATTTCCCAGCAGCCAGCATCAATAGACCTCTCCCTCAATGGTAGATCCCTCCCAGCAGCAACTGACCCCCGAACAACATAAGACCCCTTCCCCCTTCAACAATAGACCCCCCCCCAAGCAACAACAGATTGCCCCACAACAATAGACTCCCCCAGCATCAACAGTACCTCAGCAGTAACAACATCTCCCAGCATCAATGGACCTCTCCCTCAGTGGTAGATCCCTCTCAGCAGCAACTGACCCCCGAGTAACATGAGACCCCTTCCCCTTCCAACAATAGACACCATCCCAAGCAACAACAGATCGCCCCACCAGCTACAATAGATCCCCCCACAAATTAGACTCCCCCGGCATCAACAGAACCTCAGCAGTAACAATATCTCCCAGCAGCCAGCATCAATAGACCTCTCCCTCAATGGTAGATTCCTCCCAGCAGCAACTGACCCCTGAACAACATAAGACCCCCATGCAAAAATAGATTCCCCCAGGGACAATAGATCTTCCAGCAGCCAATATCAACAGACCCTTCAGCACACCCCAGAACCCCTCACAATTACATACTCAGTGATGGAGGTGCGCGTTCCAGCTGGGAAAAAAAGTCCTGCCTAGTGCAATCTGCATGCAAATACAGCCTGCCTTGGAAAGCCCACTCCTGCAGACTGACATTTGCCTAACATGCCTTCCATTAGGGATGTAGGTTCTTGAGAGAAGAATGTACAGCACCCAGCAAACCCCCCCCCCCCCCCCTCCACAAACTCACATAGTCTTCCCTCCAAGCATGGTCTGCCAGCCTTGCGCAGAGAAGCACAAAAACCCAGTGATGTCCTCCCTGGATCTAAAAATTCAGTATGCAATAAAAATGGAACGCATTCAAAATGTAACTGCCTGTGTAATGATAATTGATAAAGAATTTAAAAAAAACTCAGTGCTTTTCCATGGTCCAGTGTGCCCAAACACTTTGTTTTGTGACAATGACATCTCAAAACGGCAAGCAGGGAAGGGGTCAATTTTGTAGAATTTCTTGAAGAAAAGAACTGATTTGCAGTACTATATTTCAGGGTTTTTTTTATTAGGGTTAGCATATTAAAGAGATTGTAAAGGAAATTAAGAAAAAAAAAATCTCTATACTTACCCACTGTATACAATGGAATGGCACAAAGCAGCCCTGGACCTCCTTTTTCGGGTCCCCTGTCAGTGCTCCAAGCTCCTCCTCTCTGTCCGCTTCCCCTGGGGGCACTTGCTCCCGAGCCCCGCTGTTGTGTTCATTCACTCAGAACTCAGATGCTCGCTTCCCCGCTCGCTCATCACTGGAGTTCATTAATAGGAGGGGAAGCCAATGGCTCCTACTGCTAATAATCTGCCCAATGAGGAGGGAGACGGCGGCGGGAGCTGCTGCTATCGGGCATGTCGCTGGATCGGCTTGAGCTCAGGTAAGGTCTTTTTTACCTTTCTACATTTTAGCATGTTACTGTAACACCGCCCCCCGCACCCTCCTGAACCCCTATTGCCACAATTATAAAAATAAAAACAGATTTCTGTTAATGGGAAATGACAAGTTTCAACAGCCTTTATGGCCATCGGCTTGTAGTTCTCAATGAACTACCACCGCACTGTTGAGTGAACTGCTGATCGCTGATGCAATGCTGTCCTGGCTCCTAAAAAAAAAAAAGCACTTTTTTTTTTTAACCTGCAAAAAAAGTGTGTGTGTGTGTGTGTGTGTCTGTGTATATATGTATGTGTGTGTGTATATATATATATGTGTGTGTGTGTGTATATATATATATAATTAATTCAAATTTTTAAGTGAACTTATCCTTTAACAAGCAACAAATGAGCTTTCAATCAAATCATCCCTGCCCTCAGCAGCTGCAAACACTGGAGAAATGAATTCCTAAATTTTACAAAGGGAGCACTGAAATCTCATCTCCTCTTCCATTGCCTCCGCATCCAGCAGAGACTTGGCAGCCTGAAAGTTTTCCAATGTAAAGGGAATAAACGGGGCTACAGTGGGAGTGTGGGTTGGGTTAGAACCTGCAGAGAACCTGAGGAAATCTTCTCACGGATGACGCCTGTTCCACTGATCGAAGTAGGGATTCTCCCTTCACTATGGAGAGAGATCCTATCCCTTCCTGTTGTGCAAGTGAGGACGTAAAGGGAAATTTCACCAATGGGACATGAACCACAGAAAAAATTCACACAGGAAAAGTATGGCAGTTTTTTTGCCTTTTTTTTTTTAATATATCATACTCAGGATTAAGAAAAATCTTTTTTTTTATACTCTGGTAAGTATGAAATATTGGATACTTCAATTATGTAGTCTTGTTTCCAGCCAGCAGGTAGCGATCCTGTCTTCCTGCACAATTTTAATTTGTGCTAAAAAGAAGAGTTTGGCATATGCAGGGCTCAGTATGTCATTGCAGCAGTGATTCGTCTCTTATCCTACAGGTCAGTTGAAAGTTTCAATTAGACAAAAGCAGCTGCAAAGCAAGCTAATCTGCTGGGGTGTCTATTTAGCTAATTGATTAGTACCCATAGTAAACTGATCTACTACTCTATGCATAACACACCTTGTATATAGTTTAGTATAAAGTCCACATATCTATATACAGTATAGTTTATAAATACATGTGGCCACATACAGGCTGTACCTCTTTTGTGCTTTCCTTATTGTACGTTTACCAGACGGTTGTGTCTAATTTGGCAATCGGAGACCATTTGATTTATGCTGTGATCTGTGGAACAGGACTCCATAGTGTGTGTGTGTGTGTGTGTGTGTGTGTGTGTGTGTGTGTGTGTGTGTGTACACTCACTGGCCACTTTATTAGGTCCACCTTGCTAGTACCGAGTTGGACCGTCCTTTTCCCTTCAGAACTGCCTTAATTCTTCCTGGCATAGATTCTACAAGGTATTGGAAACATTCCTTAGATATTTTGCTCCATATTGACATGAGTTACTGTTGCCTTTCTATCATCTTGAACCAGTCTGCGCATTCTCCTCTGACATCAACAAGGTATTTTCGTCCACACAGCTGACGCTCACTGGCTATTTTCTTTCTTTTCAGACCATTTTCTGTAAATCCTAGAGATGGTTGTGTGTGAAAATCCCAGCAGATCAGCAGTTTTTAAAATACTCAGACTGGCCCGTCTGACACCAACAACCATGCCACATTCAAAGTCACTTAAATCCCGTTCCTTCCCCATTCTGATGCTCGGTTTGAACTTCAGCTAGTTGTCTTCACCACGTCTAAATGCACTGAGTTTCGATAGTGTCTCTGCCAAGTACATATAATTCCCTGCCTAACATTATTCCTAGAAGTAGAGACCACAATAGCCAATGGGTGGCACTTCCACTTCCCACTGTAAGGTGGGGTTGGGATTAGTGGACTCCATAACTGGATGTGAAATCCAGGTAGGCAGGCTTTAGGCAATAATATTAGTGAAATCTCTAGTGGGTATCGTCCACAGAGTATAAATATAAAGTAACCCAGTGCAAACAATCAGAAATCTGCTTTTCCAGCTTACACTGCGGTGTTTGTTTGTTTTTTTTTCTTCTTTTGGATTTTGTTATGAAATAAGTGGGATATAGGTGGTGCTTTCCCTTTATATTCCTCCATGTGTTTGTATTATCTGCTCCCAGTCATGGCCTCCCTGATGACTGTTGTCATTGCAGGATCATCCAGAGTTACGTGTTGCGGGAAGAAGCTGGGACCTTGTCATCAGAAGCTTCGGACTTTAACAAAGCGCATTTGAGTCGGCGTGGCGGGATCATGGCATCTCTGTACACCTCCCATCCAGCAGACAGTGGACTTACACTGGATCTATCTCTGGAGATTAACAGAAAGCTGCAGGCTGTGCTGGAGGACACACTGCTGAAGAACATCACACTCAAGGTGAGAGCTGAACTCTTCCCAATTCATGTCATCCAGATACCATTTCTTCTTACTTACCATAGCAATATGGCAGCCTCCACATTTTATCAACAGCCAATCACTACTGGGCTTACGCAGGAATACCAATATTGTATTTTTAAAGTGTATCAATGGAGACTTATGTTCTGTGTCTTCATGCTTTGATCTTGTATCAGTGACGTCATTTAAAATGCTTTACAGATCATTCAGAATTCATTGACAGGTGTATTTTACTTGCAGTTGACCTCCTCCTGCCTTGCATTTGACCTGCTTTATTTGGGTTTTGCATTCCCATAGATTGAAATGAACTAAAGCCGATTGGCACAGACACTTAGGACAATTTATATTTGACCATACTTTTCCTTTTGTTGAGCCTAACACTTCATCCTAAGAATCAAAGATCAGGGGGTAACCTTATGTCTGACAGTAGCTACCATGTCTACTTCCAGCCCCTGAGTACAGAGCAGTATCACACTGCCGACGTTGTAGTGGTTAACTGCATATAGCGGGTAAAATAAGCATTGAACAGGTCACCATTTTTCTAGGTAAATATATTTCTAAAGGCGCTATTGACATGAAATTTTCACCACATGTCGGTAACAACCCACACAATCCATACATACAAAGAAACAAAAACAAATAAGTTCAGAAATTAAGTTATGTGTGGATGTATATACCTTTTGTATGTATGGATTGCATGGGTTGTTACTGACGTGGTGAACATTTCATGTCAATAGCGCCTTTAGAAATTTATTTACCAAGGAAAATGGTGACGTGTTCAATAACTCTTATACCCGCTGTAACTGCAAAGCTTGGATTCATGATGATAATATGCACTCTCAGGAGCTGGCAGTTGACGTGAGGCAGACAGTTGACAGGACAACGGATGTCAGACTTGGGTGACTTTTGACTCCTTAATCTCATATTGAAGGTCTGGAACAGATTTTAGCCATAAGGTGAAATTGTTGCATCTTTGTAAAAGCAACGCTAGAAAGTAAGAACTGGCACCTTTTTTTTTTTTTTTTTTTTTTTTGTTAAATCCTTTCACACCCACAGTCTGTAGATCAATATCCCTAGACTTAGTTCCGTGCTCATGCTGACAGAATGATAATCTATGTTTCATCTAAGAACTGGCAGCATGCATCTGTACAAGCTGCTATTTCAGACACTGTGATTTCACTGACAGGTGTAAGTCTTAAACCACAGATCAGGAATCGGTTAGTGTAGTCCCTGATCTTGTAATCCCCATGACCGTCCCTGATCTTGTAATCCCCATGACAGCCAATCACGGTGATCACATGAGGTTTGTTTACAAACAAACCTGTTGACTTAATAGTAGTACAGGTCAGCCAGTTCACATCCGCTTTTATTGCATGCAAGACTCTTCATCTGAGGTTAGAATTTAAATGTCTCCCAGTTCCAGCGGCTATAAACTTAACTGTTGTTCTACAGACTCCAGCCACTGTCCTGCCTGAAAATTCTACCCACTTTACTGCCTCCTGCTTGGAAACTCTGTGGACTGCCCTGCATCATGCCAAGAAACTCTGTCCACTACACTGCTCCCTCCCTGGAAGCTTTGTGTAGTGCACTGCTCCCTCCCTGGAAGCTTTGTGCAGTGCACTGCTCCCTCCCTGGAAGCTTTGTGCAGTGCACTGCTCCCTCCCTGGAAGCTTTGTGCAGTGCACTGCTCCCTCCCTGGAAGCTTTGTGCAGTGCACTGCTCCCTCCCTGGAAGCTTTGTGTAGTGCACTGCTCCCTCCCTGGAAGCCTTGTGTAGTGCACTGCTCCCTCCCTGGAAGCCTTGTGTAGTGCACTGCTCCCTCCCTGGAAGCCTTGTGTAGTGCACTGCTCCCTCCCTGGAAGCCTTGTGTAGTGCACTGCTCCCTCCCTGGAAGCCTTGTGTAGTGCACTGCTCCCTCCCTGGAAGCCTTGTGTAGTGCACTGCTCCCTCCCTGGAAGCCTTGTGTAGTGCACTGCTCCCTCCCTGGAAGCCTTGTGTAGTGCACTGCTCCCTCCCTGGAAGCCTTGTGTAGTGCACTGCTCCCTCCCTGGAAGCCTTGTGTAGTGCACTGCTCCCTCCCTGGAAGCCTTGTGTAGTGCACTGCTCCCTCCCTGGAAGCTTTGTGTAGTGCACTGCTCCCTCCCTGGAAGCTTTGTGTAGTGCACTGCTCCCTCCCTGGAAGCTTTGTGTAGTGCACTGCTCCCTCCCTGGAAGCTTTGTGTAGTGCACTGCTCCCTCCCTGGAAGCTTTGTGTAGTGCACTGCTCCCTCCCTGGAAGCTTTGTGTAGTGCACTGCTCCCTCCCTGGAAGCTTTGTGTAGTGCACTGCTCCCTCCCTGGAAGCCTTGTGTAGTGCACTGCTCCCTCCCTGGAAGCCTTGTGTAGTGCACTGCTCCCTCCCTGGAAGCCTTGTGTAGTGCACTGCTCCCTCCCTGGAAGCCTTGTGTAGTGCACTGCTCCCTCCCTGGAAGCCTTGTGTAGTGCACTGCCCCCTCCCTGGAAGCCTTGTGTAGTGCACTGCCCCCTCCCTGGAAGCCTTGTGTAGTGCACTGCTCCCTCCCTGGAAGCCTTGTGTAGTGCACTGCTCCCTCCCTGGAAGCCTTGTGTAGTGCACTGCTCCCTCCCTGGAAGCCTTGTGTAGTGCACTGCCCCCTCCCTGGAAGCCTTGTGTAGTGCACTGCTCCCTCCCTGGAAGCTTTGTGTAGTGCACTGCTCCCTCCCTGGAAGAGGATCCTCCTGCGCTTAAATGGAGCTCTGACCCTAAAAGCTGCTAACACTTACCTTATACCCAATAAGTAAATAAACAAAAATAACACACAGTGTAGCGCTAAATAGTAATATAAAATAATAAATAAATGCAAAGAAACAAAAACAGTAAAGTGATAAGCATGAAATGGGTACACCACACTCAATCCCCCCCCTAAAATCCACACTTGAGGGATCCAAATGAATAATAAGTGCAACATATGAATTCCCTCTATGGGAACATATCTAGTGCAAACAGTGCTATTTGTCATACATCACACAACAAAATTGAGAATAGCACTAAAAATACTCAAATACATAAGCATACAAATATATATCCAAATAATCCTAAAATAAAGTCCCAAAATGTCAACATATATAATGGTGTTCCAACTTCACTCTCATGCAAGTGATAATGTGTAGGTGATCAATGCGTGATAATCCTTCAGTGGCCAAAATGCCCCCTCACCTCCTTACATAGACCCCCAAAGGGCCAGCTCACTTAAAGGATCACACCGATCCTAATAAGGACAGAGTGCTCTCAGGCTCCCCTCAATGATGGTATGCGCTCCTCACTCCAAGCCTCCACACAACTGCCAGCAAACCTCTCACAGGATCATAATAAAACAAAAAATACTTCCATAGTGCAACCTGTTTTATTAATCAAATGTGTATATAACATGAGAAATGCCCACTCACATTATTCTCCCTTCCAAATCCGCTTTACTACCTCATGCTAAAGGTGTACTGCATGGGTATCGACAAAAGGTGTTCCAATATGGCCGCCACACTGGAAGTGGCGTTGCCGGAAGTGCCTCCTTGCGTACCGACGCGTTGCATCACGCTTAGCACGTTACTTCCTCAGGGTATCACGTCACATGCTAAGCGTGACACAAGCGAGAGGAAATCCGCTCTTAGACAGTAATCACCTAAACAGCTGTCCCCATTGGAAGACTTTTCCTCCCTTCTTGTTCTGTTGACAGTAGCAATGGATTTCGCTGTGACAGGTGCATTGGATTTCGCTGTGACAGTGATGAACAGGTATAGAGGGTGAATCTACGTAAAAAAGGGAAAACACTGGGGATTGAACCCCTCTGCATTCTATCCAAAACCATACGCACTATTTTGTTTAAACTTTTTTTTATTTTGGGTTGAGTCACGATTCTATAAGTGAATTACCGTCTCTTTGCTGTACAGGAGAATCTGCAGACTCTGGGAACAGAAATTGAGCGGCTGATTAAACAGAAGCACGACTTGGAAAGCCACATGTAGCAGACACAGCACTGGCGATCCTGCCCGGACAATGGTCTAATTGACTACTCAGCACTTTCCTTCAATCATTTAGAGCTCCATGCCTGGAACTTCAGTGTCTGAAGCACCAGAATCGCAAACTGTCCTATAGGAAGATCTGTGATTTATATAAGCGATTGCACTAGATACCGCCAGAATTAATGGGGAGAATTCCAAGGACGAAGACCGTCACTTCTATTCAGGTTATCACATTCTGTGATTTTATTGTGTGTCCATAATCGTCTTCTTCCAAGGGTAAAACAGGTCACATGACTTTTCTCCATTAAATATGAAGCACCTGCAGCTTTCTGGGGGTTTTCCTCAATAACAAGTCCCAGCAGGCCAGAATGGAATGCTTGGCAGCTGATACTCCTGACCTCTTCCTTAAAATAAAAATACTGTCAGTGGCTTCAATACTTTTAGACCATGACTTGGAACAATGCTGTGAAAAAGGGAAAGTGAAATCGCAGCTTCTGATCTGCACGCTTGCACCAGGTCCGTGGTTTAGAAAGCACTGGAGCCTCTACATCATAATGACAGCCACGGAATTGGTATTTCTTACAAAAGGTGGTCAATGGCACTTTCTCAATGCAGTTCTTTTTTTATTTTGCTTGTACAATCCAACTGTAACATATAGCTGGCTTTATAAATGTAGACTTCAGGAGATGATAAAGTGCAGCAGTGACAAGTAAAGGCCAGTAACCCCCCAGCAGGTCCCAGTATTTGGTAGCCAGGATAGTGAAAGATCTTCTGATTGGTTGCTTCGGATCAGTAACCCTAGAAAGCTGCTGGATCACCCAAAGGACAATAACCCTCCCCCCCCCCCCCCAGAAACCAATCATGTCCTAGTATTTCAGTAGCCAGAACATTTAAAGATCCTTTGGTTGGTAGCTTTGGGTCAGCATTCCTGCAGGAATAAACCTAAGTGCCAGTGACCCCTCATCCCCAGCAACCAGTCAGGTCCCAGTATTCAGTAGCCACAACAGTGAAAGATCTGTGTTGGTTGCTTTGCGTCAGTGCCCCTAGCAAACTGTTGGAACAGGCATGAATGGGAAGCTTTTATAAGTGCTCAGCAGTCAACCAGTTGAAATTACTATCTTCTGTTGCTCCCTAATGAAAAGTAACCAGTCCAGAAAATGACAGATTGCAGGAAACTCTATCACCCTGGGGGGACTTGGAAAGCTGTATTGCCACCAACCTTTTATGCATCTCTCTGGCACACTCAATCCCAAATTATATAGGAAGTTTTTCAAAAAGTTAAACATGCCTCAGTTTAAACCAACTTCTTGTAAGAAGGCTAAGCAGCGCAAAATGATCCTGTACAGTAAAAGAACGATTAGCGAGAATGTAGAAATGATCATGTGTGGGGTAATAACCTGTAACGATCAAAAAGACACCACTTAGCATGGAAAGGAAAAAAGGGAACAAACTGTACAATAACATCACAAAAATATTTCTCTATGCCAAAATATCTGCACCACTCTGATCAAAGCTAAATATTGTTTTATCAACAATATAAATCTCTTTATTAGAACAATGAGAACAGAGAATGCCAATATATTCAAATAGCACACAAACGTATAACTAAGACATATCAAATATGCTTCAAACAAACCCATCCATCGTTCTGCTCATAAGCTGAATGGACCAGCTTCTCAATAATTTCCAGAAGACTCAATAGGAATCCTGCACTGGAATGACCAGGGTCACTATGCCTACAGATCATCATGATCATGCTAGTTTCCAGCACGAAGCATGAGATGGCGGATGCAAAGACCGAGAACAAAAGCCACACCGAAGGTAAGATTAACGGTCAAGACACAGACCACGTCAAGGTCAAGAATCTACCTGTAGAACTAAGCAAGGAAAGTCTCTAAGGATTCTACAAGAACTTGGGTTTTAGGGCTTCAAGCCATGTTATGGTCTTAGCAGTGAGACAACCTAGGAGAAGGCCTCTTTCATCTAAGTTTTGCTTGGTTGCAAATCAGTTCTGAGGTGTTTCTGGCAAAATAGTACTGAAACAAATTTAAGTACCTTGCTTTCCTGTATAATCGAATGAGCACAAACCCTCCCTGTGGGCTATACCACTTCAGAGCACCTAGTCGTGTCTTCTGGAGGACCATAAGAGGTATGCTGCCTCTGGAGACTAAGCAGGGATAGGCTGCTCTGGAGCAATTGAAGGTCTTTGATGGTATCCCACCTCCTTATGATGAAAAAAACGTGTTGGTCCCTGCTGCTCTAAACATGTCCTTGAAGTCAACACACAAGTTTGCTCTCCTTGACCACTTTGCTCATGAGGTTGCCTGGAAGTGCCTGGCAGTCATTGCCACCTTGGAAGAACTCAAAGTGCAAGCTACACAAATTGTGAAAAAAAAAATACAGCTCCCTTTTTTAAATATGTTCACAGGCCTAGAATAAAATATATGAAAAATGATCCTACCATATCCATGACTATAGGGAGAAGTACTATATGCATTTAAAAAAGATCAAAGTACTGCGTGAATGGTATACTAAAAGCTTTAAGTCAAAACGTAGCCACCTATGTGGGAGAAGATCGGTGCCTCCTCAAATAACTTGATGACATTGGTACAGCGTGACTGATGGATTGAAATTTCAGGCGTATCACAACTCTGGCCACTTCATTGGGAGCTTTTAGTATCCCAATCATGTAGCACTTTGATCTTTCTGAATTGATATAGTACTTCTCCCTGTAGTATTGTACATGGTACGATTATGATCATTTGTACGCACAGTGACCAGGATCATTCCAGTGCAGGAATCCTATCGAATCCTCTAGAAGCTGGCTGCTCGTCTTATTAGCACATTGATGGTTGGGTTTGTTTGAAGCAGATTTTAAATGTTGTGTGCACTATTTGAATACATATACAGTATGAATCCACTGGCTTTACTCCTTGAAACCAGAGCCCTTGAGAAATTTGAGAAGCTGATGGACAATTCAGCTTGGCTCTGCCCACAACTGAATACCAATTTTGGGTGGCTTAACTGTTTAATCCATTACATCAAGAAGACACAATAGTCTTGTTTCACAAAGCTTTAACACAAGGTTAAGTGTCTTCTTTTTAGTTGTTTTGGCTGTAATGTTCATCTCATTGGACTCTGGCTCCTCTCCTGTATAGAAATCGCTCGCTCTGATTTCACTGCATACTGTGAGCTTTTCACAATGGGCATCACTATCTGCAGCAAGTCAGATGGAACCCGCCTCATTTTCTGCTTGGAGGACGTCCACCATCATCTAGCGCTTTCCTTCGCAGCCTGGCTGTCTCTGGCCCACTCCTTTTCATTCACTTTAAATCTCAAGCTTAATCTGCCTTTATTTTGCCTTACCTGGATCCTCCCTCATCAACATGCTAAAATTGTAATAAAACTCATTTCCAGTGCAGATGGAGACCACCTCATCTTCTGGTTGGAGAACATCAGAACCATCTAGCCCTTTCCTCCCAAGCTGGGTTGTCCCTGGCCCACCCCTTTCATTCATTGGTTTTCAGTTCTCTCAAACCATCACATGTGGGTGTTACCGAGGATGGTCTGCATCTTAATACAGCCTGTCTAGGACCACCCACTCCTCCAGACACACATCCATCAAGGTGTTTGCATAACTCCTCCCAAGAGCCAGCCTATTGCTTTCATCAGGACTGAGAGCTGTTGAGAGGAGTACTGAGGCATGGCGCTCTGACGTTTTCAGGAAGCTATGTACAGCACCTATCCAGCCCTGCCTGCTTTGCATAGAGAAGCACAGAGACTCAGTGATGGCATGGCTGGGTCAAACATAAGGTATGCAATTAAAATGGAATATATCATTAGCATGTTGATGGGGATAGAAATTGAACCAGGAAGGCAAAATAGAAGCAGAATAGACCTCAGATTTAAGAAACTTTTTTTTAGCAATGTGACTGTAATTTTCAAATCTCATTGGATGCAACTAAAAATAACTGTCACTTTTTTTAAAACCAGTATCCTCGTGTGCTAGCCTTGTGAATTGGGCTTATGTATCTTTTTTGTTGTTGTTGTTTAATCGGAAAAGCCCGATACACTGTGAACATGAATAACGAAGGATGACTAGATGTGGTGTAGGAATGTTTGCCATTCGTCAATCAGGAAGAATTGTCCTGCTTTCCCCCCATGCTGAGCGTGTGATGGCCTCACAGCTGCCGCTAAAAAGCTGCTTTGATTTTACAACGCTCGGCGGGAGGTGAATTCAAACGTGTTGAGTTATAAGATATAAAATGCTCAGAATAACTCTTATAATCTGGCTTCCACCACAAATAGGAAAACTTCACTCTCGTGTATTTAGTTCTCTACCTCCACTTCTGAACCCACTGAAGTTTACATATCGGGCCATTCTGTGCTTTTCAGCTATGTCATTTTATCCTCCAGCAGGAAGCGCTTTATTCATTTGTTCTTCGATATGACATTCAGCTCCTGTCAGGTGACATGGTAAACTTTAGCCGGGAAGTGATGACAATGTTTGCTATGACTGTTCCATCGTGTGCTTGTGCCAATAGAATAATGCAGCCCAGTTCAGTCAGCATTTCACCTTTTGGACCCCTAAAAACAGTGTTACCAGCCCTGTCCCTACAATGCATAGTACTGTCCTGTCTCTACAGTCCTGATTGCCACCCTGTGCCTTCAATCAGTATTTATTATTACCCACCCTTTCTCTACAATCAGTATTTCTTTATTGCTGGCCCTGTTAAATGCCACTTGGGTCTCTCTCTATATATTATTCCCAGATCCCAAGATTGAGGCAAGATTGCACACATTACCCCTCTAAAAAGTGTTTGGGGGGAAAAAATGGAGCCTCCCCTAGGAATACTCAGGACCCCAATTTTGCGGAAGGGTTTATAGCGGATATGACACCTGCTTGTGGCATTGCTGCATCTACCGAGTTCTATGAAACTGCAGCAAACATTCAGGTGACCAATGCTGCCTTTGCTGCACCCCAATCTTATAGAGGTACTAAACCCTCCTATTCTGTTCAGCCAAGGAGGCCGCCATCTTAGCCTCTGTTTGATCTGCAACTGCCACGGTGTTGCACATGTGACAGGTTATGACACCAGCCATTTGATAGTTTGGTAAAAAACGCAAGCAAATGTTGTGTTCCCGGCACACTGTGAATGTGACTGATTTTTTGGAAACCATTAAATTGCTGGCTTTAGTTCCGCTTTAAGCATAGTTGTTCGTCTTGTCTGAGTTCTCCCTACCTGGACAACTTTCTCCTTTCAATTGCTCCATTTCCATACAAGCTGCCTTGAGCCCCAATAGTCTGCCCCTTGGTTATTTGTAGAAAAGTGCTTATGGAAGATGTAGTTCTGGGGGGCATACCTATGTCAACACCCTGCTCATGCCACATATTTTTAGTTTCAGATGAAGTGGTGAACCCATCAGGTTTTTGTTCCTTTCTCTGCCCCCACTGGGGAGATCCACCATCTATTTATTCTGATGACCGTTGTCAGTGGGTATGGAGTAGAGGAGGAATCTTCCAACAGGGACACGGCTGTTCCAGTGAAGGATTTCCCCCCAGTGGGTATGGAGTAGAGGAGGAATCTTCCAACAGGGACACGGCTGTTCCAGTGAAGGATTTCCCCCCAGTGGGTATGGAGTAGAGGAGGAATCTTCCAACAGGGACACGGCTGTTCCAGTGAAGGATTTCCCCCCAGTGGGTATGGAGTAGAGGAGGAATCTTCCAACAGGGACACAGCTGTTCCAGTGAAGGATTTCCCCCCAGTGGGTATGGAGTAGAGGAGGAATCTTCCAACAGGGACACAGCTGTTCCAGTGAAGGATTTACCCTCAGTGGGTATGGAGTAGAGGAGGAATCTTCCAACAGGGACACAGCTGTTCCAGTGAAGGATTTACCCTCAGTGGGTATGGAGTAGAGGAGGAATCTTCCAACAGGGACACAGCCGTTCCAGTGAAGGATTTCCCCCCAGTGGGTATGGAGTAGAGGAGGAATCTTCCAACAAGGACACAGCTGTTCCAGTGAAGGATTTCCCCTCAATGGGTATGGAGTAGAGGAGGAATCTTCCAACAGGGACACAGCCCTTCCAGTGAAGGATTTCCCCCCAGTGGGTATGGAGTAGAGGAGGAATCTTCCAACAGGGACACAGCTGTTCCAGTGAAGGATTTACCCTCAGTGGGTATGGAGTAGAGGAGGAATCTTCCAACAAGGACACAGCTGTTCCAGTGAAGGATTTCCCCTCACTTTGCCGAGATTTCCTCATTTTCTGTTGTGTCTGCAGGACGGGAGGTGAATGGAAAACCACCCCAATGGGAGCGCTGATCTAGGTTCTAACAGTTCCCTTCTTTTTCCAATATTAAATAAAAATATAAAATAAAACCCACACCTTTTTGGCTTTAGATATTTTATTCCTCAAAACTGTCTCCCTTTCTTTTCCCTAATTCTAATTCGGGCCTGGAAGGGTGAGATTTAACCCCTTGCTACCCAGACAATGTCAGCTCTAATGATTTATGGGTAATTAGCCTTTTCCTGGCTTTTCAGAAGCCGTTGGGAGAGAAGTGCAGATATAGAATAAAATGTCTAATTTATCGGACAGATGCACAGTGATACGTGAGAGTTTGCCCGTAACACTGCGCTTCTGTGCCGTCTGTATCCATATGAGGTAAGAGAGATCTGGAGGGGGGAGAGACTGGTGGGCGCCGAATATCAATTCATTACTCCAGCCTGGCCAAAGTACCTGTCATAGGGTTCCAAGAATTCTGTTCTTTTCTCATCTCTCCAGATTGAATTATAAGGAGAGATCTGGGAGAATCTGAAGTTTAAACGTGCCGTCTGGGTGCTTCCGAAGCTTCTCTGCTCTGGTCTAAAATGGAAATATCGCACATGGCGTCTGCTTTATTATTGGCCGCATTTGGCTTCACTGGTAAAATCCTTCTCAGCCAGGAAATCTTTGCCTTTTAGTATTATTGGTGTTAATTGAAACACGTGCTAAAAGAAAGTTGGAAGTGGCCATTGCTGACTACCTTCTGAAAATGCAGATTGCCTGGCTCTTAATACTTGCAACTGACCCAGCACAAGCAAGCAGCAAATGAGATCAAAACTCAAGATTTGTTGACCTGCCTCTGGGTCTGTGTCTGGGACTAATACTAGACATTTAGAATTACAGCCAGGCAACTAGCATTTTCAGGAGAGGTCAGCAGGGGCAGTCTATATGTATCTCTGTGTATACAGATGTGTTGTGCAGGGCTGACAGCAAATCAATCAACCTACTTAAAGCTTTATCTGGTTTTGTTACACCTGGACAGGCTCTGGAAGTGTCTGCCATGCTTAATGTTTGTTACAATGTAGAACTAACCATTCCTACAATGCTGCGTCTATATGAACATTCCTTAGGCGCTGGCCAAAGCAAGATGGATCAGCTGAAAAAAAAAATCTGTATGAAGTTGCCAATTTCTCTTCCCTTTCTTCCAGTTATCATATCTGGTGAACGTGGAACAACCCTATAAGCCTGGGATGTAAGATGGTGATTTTCGGGGAGGGATTGTCAGGTTATGTCGCTTCCTCCCTTTTAGAATTAGACCCATGTATGTCTTCCAAAGAATGAAAAGAAGACTTTTAATCTTTTTTTTTTGTTTTTTTGTTTTTTTATCTCTTTTTCTGTAAAACTCAATAGCAGACAGAGGTAAGACCGATGATCCATCATAAAGTCTTCCTAAATGCTTGTCTTGAGTTCTGTGGAAGGACATTTAATGCCTTTTTAGCTCCACTATTGTGGATCTTCTTTTTTTTATTTTAAATATTTTTAACCTGGATCAAATTATTTGAAATTAAAGATTTGTTTATACTTTTTGTACTTTTTTTTTAATTATTTTTTTGGTTGATAATTTAAAACTGTGCATGTAAGGCCCACTTACCCTGTGGTGTGTTATGGCGTGCATGTTCTTAGTGCAGTATTTTCAGCTGTGGTGTGCTGCCTCACTGCTATTGTAAGGTGAATAAATGCCTTCGCCCTCATGCACACTTGACGTTTTTACAGCGGCTGTTTTTGGCATTTGCCTTTTTTTCTACAGTTAATAAAACCCCCAGCATGTTATCCTGTGTGTTCATGCACACATAGGCTGTAATCAGCATTTTTTGGCTGGAAAAAAAAAACAAAAACTAGTGGGTTTCTAGAAAAGTTTTTCAGTTGTAAAAACGCTCCAACGCTGAAAAACTCTGTAAAACGCTGCAAACCAGAATTTTTAGACCTTTTTTTGACAAAAGTTATTTTTTATTTTTTTGGTAAAAAAAAAAAAAACGCTAAAAGATGCAAACTGGAAAAACGCTAATGCAAAACCGCTAAAAAAAGCTGAAAACTCAGGTTTTTAACATGACTGTACACAGCTAATGTTACCAGCATTAGAAAAACATCCCGTGTGCGTGAGGGCTTTAAAGCCAGCTTCACACCTATGTGTTGCATGAACATGATAAAAAAAACACATCCTACTTTAATGTACAATCAGTGATTCATTGGGGTTCTATTCATTTAAATGATACCCCAGTAAACCATTTAAATGAATAGTACCCCAATGTATCACTGATTGCATGAACATGGTAAAAAAAACACATCCTACTTTAACGTACAATCCGTGATTTATTGGGGTTCTATTCATTTAAATGGCACCCCAGTAAACCATTTAAATTAAATGTACCCCAATGTATCACTGATTGCATGAACATAGTAAAAAATACACATCCTACTTTAACATACAATCAGTGATACATTGGGGTACGTTTCATTTAAATGGTTTTCTGGGGTGTCATTTAAATGAATAGAAGCCCAATGAATCACGGATTGTACGTTAAAGTAGGATGTGTTTTTTTTACCATGTTCATGCAACACATAGGTGTGAAGCCTGCTTTACGGCACTTATGCACCTTGCAATAGCCGTGATCCCAACGCATGTATGTTACAGGTGTGTGTGTGTGTGTGTGTGTGTGTGTGTGTGTGTGTGTGTGTGTGTGTGTGTGTGTGTGTGTGTGTGTGTGTGTGTGTGTGTGTGTGTGTGTGTGTGTGTGTGTGTGTGTGTGTGTGTGTGTGTGTGTGTGTGTGTGTGTGTGTGTGTGAGAGAGAGAGAGAGAGAGAAAGGTCTCTGTCCAGGTTTGGTGACTTGTTGGGCATTTAGTTGCCCATTAAAATGAATGGACGACCTTAAAGTGGCCCTGTCGGGGTAAAAGACAATTCTAAGGTCCCTTTTAGGGCTTATTCAGATTTTGGCATTCTAGTGCATGGCATTAAAGCGGAGTTCCACTCGACCTATCAAAAAATGACTTTTAAAAAACAGCCACTTACCTGTCCCTCGGTCCCATGGTGTGTCGCCCGCAGCTCATTTCACCGGCCATCCTGTATTCCAGGAGACCGGCATCTTCACTGTGCCCACAGCTTCACAGCCGGGTACCCACTGCACATGGGCGAGTAGCGCTGCACTTCATGAATGGTCCTGTAGTCTTTTTGGGACCTGTCACGTGTCAAAAGACTACAGGGAGGGAGGGAAGACACCTTCCGTTTCCGATCGACTAGGCGATCAGACCGGAAGTGGGAGCGGGTATCTGCTCTCCCCCCCCCCCCCCCCCACTCCCCAAAGGTGCCAATTCTTAATGGGGAGCAGTCCTTAAAGTGGAACTACCCCTTTTGGGTGGAGCTCCGTTTTAAGGCAGTTAGTTCAAATGAATAAGAATGAACGGGCTGGCAATGCACCAAAAATTCATAAAAAAATGAACGTGCATCATTTTTGACAACAGTCGTACAATATTGTTCATTGTTGTGTTCATGTGCAATGGAAAAGTGTGCGTGTTCAGCCCTAAAGATTAGTTTCCCACATTAGAAGTGGTATTATACTTACCTCCTGTGGTCAGTGTCTCCTATAGCTCCTCTGTGTCCCCTAACCTTTGTTGTGGTTCCTTCCTTCCTTCGACCCTCGCTGTAGCATGCTGTAGTTCTGTTTTGGGGTGAGCATTGTAAATGGATAGCACTGCAACGCATTGTGAGTGGTGCATTAGCATGCGTTTTGGTAATGTGCAAGAAGTTGAGTCTGTGAGCCAATCAGGGCTAGGCAGACATTTGACATCTGACATCTAATTTTTTTGAACTACTGATCGTAGAAACGGTTGTTCCCTGGCTTTATCATTGTGTCGGCTGACTCTTGGATTGGACTGAACATCTCTGCATTCTATTTATTTTTCTAAATGCAATCTGGCAGTTTTTTTTGTTTTTTATACTATTATTTTTTTAGGTGGCTCTGTCATTCATTTAGCCACATGCTGCAGTTCACCACAACAGACCCCTCCTGTGATATGTGTACGTGTCGGTGTGTCACACCAGCGCTGGAAGCGCACAGTCAGCTGCTCTTTGCTTGCTCAGCTTCTGCCCCTATGGATGTTGTTATCTAATGGCTGCATGATATTTATTTACAGGGGGATCACGGGTGGTTTCATAGGGGTGGGCTGGAATATTTCTCCAGTGATACTCTGGATGACTGTTTATTCAGGCTGATAAAGGACAGGCAACCAGTGAGAAGACATCTCCTAAAGCAAAGCTTATGCAAGGAAGAGTTGTCTGACATGGCAGCACCAGGACAAAACCTGCCTTTAAGCCCCATCCTCTGTCATTCAATGATCAGATATCATAGTCCCCATGTTTTGGCAATGAGCAGTTAAATAGCAGGGGGGAGGAATAATAAAAGCGGCGGGAATTAAACTTATCCAGAAGTCAAAGTCCTGTGTACAACCAGGGCCAAGGGATCCACAGGGATCAGTCTGAAGGCTAAAACAGGGAATTGTAGACTACACGTCAGACCTGCTGTTATCCAAGGAGTAGGCATACAAACAGCACTGTGCGCCTGCCTGGACACTTGCCCCACTGGTTGCCTCTGACATAGAAAAAGGTCAGGTTCAGGGGCACAACATGACCACCCTGGGGTATCCATATTGCACAGCTGTAACATAAACAGGAATGCTTGGCTAGTGGGATCTGTGTTATACAATGCAGGCACCTCTTGGCTCCAGCCTCTCAGGGAGGAAGAATAGAGATGTAATAGTGTGTTCCTCAATGTCCATTTGCTATTTTCCTTGACACCTGAAGGCAGAGAGTGTCAGCAGGGCCTCCTAGACAGGAGATTGTCCCTTGATTTAGCTAAGATATTCGACTCCCATCTCTTGCCAGCGGGTTACTTAACATATAGGTAGTGGCAGATGGAGATAGTCTATGGATCCACGTCTCATGTTTATGGCAGTAGCCCATCCCAACCAGCAGGAAAGATCAGTCAGATTGATTAGTCATTATTTCCAAACCATATCTGCACCAGACTCTGTCTGTCCACCCAACCCCATCCTCTCCACCACCCGAGTAGACCAGTTTGTATGATTGCTGATTGAAGGACATTGTGTCATGTGTTTGGTCTTCTCTACAGATCCGATCTCCCTCATTTGTCGGGTCGGCTCTTATCATTTCTCCAGATTGATAGGAAGGCAATCCCTACATTGACATGTTGTACTGGTTGTCCAGAACATTAAGCTGTGTGAGTTTTTACAGAAGTGTTAAATTATCATCTATAAATGTCTCTCCTCCCAGAATGATGGTAGGGGCAGTCCTGTGCTTTATACGGTATAATCTGTATCTTCACCATGGTTCCACTATCATCTGAAGGGGGTGGCATGCCTCCCATTGTGCCAAGATACACAAAGGGCTTGTTGTGCCTCATGCCTCAATTTCTTTGTTATTGCAGCTTAGTTCTTTGCTGTCAAGTCCTTTATTAAATTTCCATTGCCCTATTTATAGACTTGGATCTGCTGTATCTTACAGCTTTGGGTCATCTGCTGGAAGATAGAAAGACATTGCTGAAAAGCACAGATGAGACATGGGAAAAAGCTACTGAGTAACAGTAGGGCTCACGCAAGGTAATAAAGTCTCCTGAAGGTGGAGTTATCCCATCAATATACAGTATTTATGCTGCATTGTTGTCATGTGACTTTGTTTTAACCCTCTCGCTATTAACTCATGCACTCCAAAAGCTAAAAGTCATAGCGGGAGAGCAAAGAGCAAAATTCCAGTTGTTTCCTGTCCGTCAGCCTATCAAGATCTCCATCCCAAAGACCGGAAGTGATTCTCTATTACAGGAGACCACGTTTTTATCAAGTGATAATAGACCACATCTACACATTCTGTATTAACCGCTGTAACACTCCAATAAGGTATCAATGAATGAAGTTTAATAATATGACCCCCTCCCCCATGTATATGATAATCTGTTGATTTGTAGATAACATGTATAAATTATTTCTTTTCAATTATATATTCTGTATATGTTGTAATTTTAAATAAATTATGTACAGATAAAGATTTAATACTTGTATGCAACTTTTTTTAATTGTATTTTGATCTGCGTTCACTTTTTTCATAGTCAGAATCCACCAAACCACCGCGTACCTGAAGGGGATGAGTGCTGCTGCTTGGTGCTGTCAGTTAAAGGGACTGTCTGCTTTGTGGTTGGATTCCAGAGGTGAATCTACTCCACTAGGTGGCAGCACACAGTATATGGTGCCCGATGGTACATGCATGATCCGGCTGCTCAACCATCTTTTGAAAAATTGTTATTCGTACAGACATGTTCATACAACTGATCCTTCATAAATACACATCTTCAGCTAACCACTAGCTACACTGTGAATGTGCAAAGCCCAGGTACATTCATCTCTGATTCTTTTCTCTGTATGTACAGTATAGCGGGTGCCTGTCACTTTAGTTAAAGCGTTCTTATATCCAAAAACAAAAATGTCATATTACAGCTTTTCATTCCTTAAAGCTGATCTCCAGGAAACATCGAAATCTTCCCTTACAATGGGTCCGCCTGCACTGCAAGTGTTAACTGCTTGTTCTCTAGTGATTTGGAAAAGCAGATCTATTTACCCGATCCTCCGATCATACAGGCTCCTGCACTGCTAAACTAGTGTGTCTGTCCCCCCCCCCTTTCCCCAATGTTCCTTTGTCCTCTGATGTTATCAAGACCAGTGCAGGGACCTTAACCCTGCACTGGGCGCGATGACACCAAGGGACAGTCTACTGTAGGAGCATGGGGAAGAGGTTGGATTGGGTAAGTAAAACTGCTTTTACTGTCTGCTAGTCTAAACAAGCAGTTAATCCTTGCAATATGGGGGCAGACCTAATGCAAGGGAAAAATTTAGGTTGTTCTGCAGTTAGGTGTGTGTCTATGGCGGAGTGAGTAAGGCGGAGCGGAGAGCGCCAACAGGGGACTGCCAAAAAATAGATAGGAGACTGCTCTGTGCAAAACCTGCCCTCCACCCTGATCATCTCTATCTGATCTGTCACCTGTCCTCCACCCTTATCACCTCCATTTGATCCACCACATGTCCTCCACCCTGATCATCTCTATCTGATCTGCCAGCTCTCCACCACTCTGATCTCCTCCACCTGATCTGCCACCTCTCTACCACTCTGATCATGTCCATCTGATCTGTCACCTGTCCTCCACCCTGATCATCTCCATCTGATCCGCCACATGTCCTGCACCCAGATCATCTCCATTTGATCCGACACCTCTCCATCACTCTGATCTATCTGATCTGCCACCTCTCCACCACTCTGATCACGTCAATCTGATCTGTCACCTGTCCTCCACCCTGGTCACCTGTATCTGATCTGCCACCTCTCCACCACCCTGATCACCTCAATCTGATAGATCAGCAGGTGGTGTCTTGTGTGGAGGACAGGTGACATATCAGATGGAGGTGATCAGGGTGGTGGAGAGGTTGGAGATGATCTGGGTGGAGGGCATTTGGTGGATCAGATTGACGTGATCAGGGTAAAGGAAAGGTGACAGATCAGCAGGTAGCGTTCTGGGTGGAGGACAGGTGACAGGTCACATGGAGGTGATCAAGGTAGAGGACAGGTGGCGGATCAGATGGAGATGATCAGGGTGCAGGACAGGTGGCGGATCAGATGGCGATGATCAGGGTGCAGGACATGTGGCGGATCAGATGGAGGTGATCAGGGTGGAGGACAGGTGGCGGATCAGATGGAGGTGATCAAGGTGGAGGACAGGTGGTGGATCAGATAGATGATCAGGGTGGAGGACGGGTGGTGGATCAGATGGAGATGATCAGGGTGGAGGACAGGTGACAGATCAATGGATGGTGTCCTGGCTGGAGGACCTGACCTGTCACCTGTCCTCCACCCTGATCATCTCTATCTGATCTGCCATTTTTGTTAATCCTTTGTTGTATCATACACATATGCATCTTCCAACAGCGCCGTTGTTTATTGTAATGCCACCTAGGGGGAGCTTTTGTCACTGTGCAACAACCCCCTTTTTACTTACTAACGTTATTTATTTTTTCACAGTTTAATGACCAGTGTCCCCCGATTGATTGATTTATTCATTTTTTTTTCTCATCCTATTGTTCTTCATTTAGCCATCCTTTTGGTTCTCCCTACTTGGTGGCTGGTCTAAAAAGTTGTAGCTGTTCCCTTTGTCTACTATCGGTCCGTTCTGCCCAATTATATTGCATCCATTGTTGCCTAGCCACCTAGCCTCTTTTATACCTTAGCGCCACCCCATTCTCGCCCCCTTCCCTTATTTATCTGGCTCTGTTCATTTGTGGGCATGAAGAAGGAGCACATGCTCTGAAACGCATTACCGCCCACCTTGAGGTCATCTAGGGTTTTGAGCTCCATGCGGCCAGCGTGCGTTCAGCTGGTCCCAGAAGAACGGTGGCCATCTTTCCAGCACTCCCTGAGCTTCCCCTGCAGCTGCTTGCCGACACTACGGGTTGCTTTCACAGTGACAGGAGCCCCGCTATGTTGACATACAGATGAGCTTGTACCCTTACCTTTGCTGTAAGTGTTTTTATTAAAAGTTACTGGACCTACTGCACTTATTCTTACTAATTCCTACCACTACAGAGTTGGCTTTACACTTTTAGAAGTGCTGCACAGTGCCTAATCCATTGTTAGATCACACCAGCTGTCATCTCTCAGATGAAGGTTTCCAGAGCAGAAGCGCACTATCCTCTGTCCTCTATCTGATCTGCCACCTCTTCACCAACCTGATCACTTCCATCTGCTTTGTCAGCTGTCCTCCACCCAGGACACCATCTGCTTATCTGTCACCTTTCCTTCACCCTGATCATCTGCTCTGTCACCTGTCCTCCATCCTGGGCATCACCTGCTGATCTGTCACCTTTCCTTCGCCCTAATCATCTGCATATGCTGTCACCTGTCCTCCACCTAGGACGCCCCCTACGTATCTCTCACCTTTCCTTCACCCTGATCACCTGCATCTGATCTGTCACCTGTCCTCCATTCTGGGCATCACCTGCTTATCTGTCACCTTTTCTTTACCCTAATCATCTGCATCTGATCTGTCACTTGTCCTCCACCCAGGACACCACCTGCTTATCTGTTACCTTTCATTCACCCTGAAAATCTGCATCTGATCTGTCACCTGTCCTCCGCCCTGGGCACCTATTGCTGATGCTCTGTTTACCTAGGTGTTTGACATTTATTATTATGATATTATATTGTTATTACTTTCAAACTCCAGCTAAATAAGTGCTGAATTCTGCAGTGAATAATTCCCAACTTTGCACCTATTGTCTATTCCAGAAAGATCTTACAAAACTAGCCATACACCAGAAGATTTTTGTTTTGAAAACTTTATATTTCAATATTTTTATTGAAAATCTGTAAAAGACAGTATACAGAAATATAGAGAACATAACCCTCCCACATGATGAGTTGTAGCAAAACAATCAGAATCATGGAATATATAGGCACATAAGAATACATCAACCAATGATGTGGTAAACAATAAAGCATAAACCCCAATAGGGTATAGTCTAGGCCAGTGGTCGGCAAGCCGCGGCTCGCGAGCCACATGCGGCTCTTTACACGCTTTAATGCGGCTCTTGTGTGCCGGGCGCCCGCTCCCCTCCCTCCTCTCTGGCGGCAGGGACTCTGCAGCGTGATCCAAAAACAAAACAGCCAGGGCAGCGCGCTCAAATGCAATGATTGGCCAGTCTCGCTGCCACTCACATCCTGATAGCCAGTGATTGGCTGTCAGGATGTGTGTAGGCGGGGCAGCGTGACGAACGTGAGAGGAGCTAGGCTCCTCTCACAGTCCGCCCTGAAGACCGGAACGGCGCGGGAACACGGCGAGAGGAACGCGCGGAGCAAAGGTAAGTGAATTGACACAGGGGGGACTTGGCTTACTACTTGCTACTTACTTACTACTACTATATGAGGGATGAATTACTATAGGGGGGATGAATTACTATGGGGGATTAATTACTATATGGGGGATGAATTACTATGGGGGATGAATTACTATATGGGGGATGAATTACTATATGGGGGATGAATAACTATGGGGGATGAATTACTATATGGGGGATGAATTACTATATGGGGGATGAATTACTATATGGGGGATGAATTACTATAAAAACTTATTGAAACTAAAAACAGTGTACCATCCTATGTATTTTCAGTTTTAAAAATGTGGCTCTCAAAATAAATTTCAATCGTGGTTTTGGCAAGATTTGGCTCAGTTGAAAAAAAAGGTTGCCCACCACTGGTCTAGGCAATTATTCCATCAATCAATAGGTGTGGGCAGTATCATATAACCAAATAACAAAAATAAAGAAACCGAAAAAAAAAAAAAAAAAGAATCGAAGAAGAGGATAAAGAATAAATTGGAAAAGAAGAAAAAAAAGAGACGAAAGAAAGAGGGCCAGCCATAAGTCCATTAAATAATAGAGATGTACCTAATCCATGGTTCCCATGTGTCCTCAAATTTAGAGGTATTATTGTTAACGATACTAGTAAGTTTATCATTAATCATAATCCAATTAAGTTTCTGTTTCACCAAATCTAGCGGAATTGTTGACTGTCTCCAACGTCTAGCTATAGTAATTTGTGCCGCCAACAAAAGATAAAGAATTAATTTAACTGACTTCTTAGGAATATCAGTGGGCAATAGATGATATAAGGCTACTTCAGGTGATCTGCGTATATTAATACCCGTTACCGAATAAATGAAGTTAAATAATCGGATCCAAAATCTATTCACGATAGGACATTTCCACCACATGTGGAGCACAGTACCCTCTTGTCTGCAGTGTCGAAAACAACTGGGTGACACAGATGGGTACATTTTAGCAAGACGTGTAGGAACCAGCGAAGAAGTGTTTTATAGTTAGATTCAATAAGTGTAGTATTAATGTTTTGAAAACTTTAATTTCAGAAACGTCTGATTTATTTTCAAATCGTTAGTGGGGTCAAATCCATGTTTGTTTTTCACTGCAGTGAGGAGAAAATTTGAAGGATAGAAAATTTTTCTCAGAGGAATTTATAAACGTGAATGTAGTTTTCTTTCAGGAAATTACATTCATTCAAAAATCAAATGTTAAAAGCAAATACGTTTTTTTAAAGTGCCTCCTAAAGCCTAAACATCTTTTACCTTCATGCATTCCCTGCATTAAGGTAAAAAAATGTTTAAGCATCCGTTTTGGCTTCTCATTGCCCCTTATACTTACCTGATTAAATCCAGCACTGTGCACCTCTGCAGCTCTTCTCTCCCCTTCCTTCCATGTCTCACTGGCTTTGCTGAGGCACCATGAGCCATTTGCTCCTGCTGCTGTCAATCAAAGCCAGTGACAAAGGAGCGGGTGGTGGGGCTGAGTCTTACTGTCTGTGTCAATGGACTCGGGAGCAAGCATGCACAAGTGCCCCCAGGGGAAGCGACTTCCCATGAGCGCACTGGACAGGGAGGAGGAGCCAGGAGTGGTATCGGGGGACCATGAAATGGAGGTTCAGGGCCCCTTGGAGCAATTTCACTGCACAGAGCAGGTAAGTATAAAGGTGTTTTGTTTTTGTTTTATTTATTTTACAATCACTTTAAGTACTTTTGAGCACATTCATCAAATGTACTGGTGAGAATTTTCATATGGATGTTTGTACATCTAGTAGTGTATGGCCAGCCCAACAGTGTCCCCTTACAGCTATGTGGCTGGAGTGGGCAGAAGATTAAATGATCTGTTGCAGAGAATCCTCTACATCCCTCCAGGGCCCCTTGTGGTCCTCCACATTGGACCATTGATGGGAGGGTGGCCCGGTTCACAGACTTTCCAAAGAACATTGTGCAGCTTCTTAGAATAACTGTTCTTGCCATGCGAGGAAGTTCCGGTTTCCTAAAATATCAGTGAGATCCTCGCTATGGGGTGACACATTCCTGGCATATCTTGAGGACATGCTGTACATACATATAGACACTGACAATGTGAATACTTATACGCTGATGGATAAACACTCCACACAGTTCAGAAGATGGCAGCCAACCGATACTAGATGTGTCCTCTCTACGGTCTTCTCTTATGTGTATGCATTGTTGTACATTACATTCCTGTCTGAGGGCAATACATTAGATCTGTGTGGTTACTGCACATTGTACGCACTTATTCCCCTTTGTATATTTTATTATATAAACCCCAAACTCTTCACCTTGTGATCTGCACATAGCAATCTGTGTGAACTGTTTGTAGAGTGTTGACTCTAACCAACCAACGCCAATCGCCTGTCATCTGCTTGCCTCACACTATAAATTGGACCTTTCAGAAACCATATATTTCAATCTGGCCTCCAGCCTCCCTTTCAGTCTTGCACAGTTGTACAGACTCCTGTCCTGAAATGGCTTACTCTGATTTTACTGCACACTGTGAGCTTCTCACAATGTGCATTAGCTGTCTCACTGCCCTAGAAACTTTGCATGCTGGGATGGACTCCAGACAACCCGACCGGGTATCTCCGCCAAGAAGCTGCTTCCCAAGTTCTGGAACACGAAGCAAGTGGCTATAGCTGTAGCTACCCCAAAGAAATAGACACCAATTTTTAGAGTAAACAAGAAGAACTGCTTTATTAGAGAAGCAAACTGAATTTATACAGAAAACCATCAACTGAGAGCGAAGCACATTATCACAGACAATGCCCCCCACAGATAGGCCTGTGCCCACATAGGAATACAGTGGCTATAAAAAGTCTACACACCCCTGGTAAAATGTCAGGTTTCTGTGATGTAAAAAAAAAATGAGACAAAGATAAATCATTTCAGAGCTTTTTCCACCTTTAATGTAACCTATAAACTGTACAACTCAGTTGAACAACAAACTGAAATCTTTTAGATGGAGGGAAGTAAACATAAAAAACTAAAATAATATGGTTGCATAAGTGTGCACACCCTAAAACTAATACTTTGTTGAAGCACCTTTTGACGTGATTCCAGCACTCAGTCTTTTTGGGGAGGAGTCTATCAGCATGGCACATCCTGACTTGGCAATATTTGCCCACTCTTCCTTGCAAAAACACTCCAAATCTGTCAGATTGCGAGGGCATCTCCTGTGCACAGCCCTGTTCAGATCACCCCACAGATTTTCGATCGGATTCAGGTCTGGGCTCTGGCTGGGACATTCCAAAACTTGAATCGTCTTCTGGCGAAGCCATTCCTTTGTTGATTTGGATGTATGCTTTGGGTCATTGTCATGCTGAAATATGAAGTTCCTCTTTATGTTCAGATTTCAAGCAGAAGCCTGACGGTTTTGTGCCAATATTGACTGGTATTTGGAACTGTTCATAATTCCATCTACCTTGACTAAGGCCCCAGTTCCAGCTGAAGAAAAACAACCCCAAAGCATGATGCTGCCACCACCATGCTTCACAGTGGGTACAAATGCGCATAAACGTGAGCAAACGCACACAAATGCTTGTGAAAATGTGGCTTTTACTGCGATTTCTAAGCTGCTTTTCTCCTGTAAGGAGCAAAAGTGCCAAAAGGCGCACAGTGTGCATGAAGCCCAATTATTTCTCAGAAATACCTACAAATTCATTTTTTTTTCAGCCTGTAAAAGCTCCTGTATGTTATCCTACGTGGCCATGGCACAGCTAGGTGTTTACAGGGGTATTAGAAGAAGAGAGTTTACAGGGTGAAAAAGAAAATCATCGCTAGAGCGTGATATAAATCCATTTAATATTACATCGATTTGTTTGAAAGGTTGATCGGTATATGAATATTACCAGCACTTCATGTTTCACTCATTAGTTACAATGGGGATTGTTTGCACTTGTTCCAATGAGTTTACTGGTTGTCATTTAGTCCCCATGCACACGGGACGTTTTTACAGCGGCTGTTTTTGGCTTTTGGCATTTTTTTCTACAGCCAGTAAACCCCCCGGCATGTTCTCCTATGTGTGTCCATCCCCGGCATGTTCTCCTATGTGTCCATCCCCGGCATGTTATCCTACGTGTCCATCCCCGGCATGTTATCCCATGTGTGTCCATCCCCGGCATGTTATCCCATGTGTCCATCCCGGTATGTTCTCCTATGTGTCCATCCCCGGCATGTTATCCTACGTGTCCATCCCCGGCATGTTAGCCTACGTGTCCATCCCCGGCATGTTATCCTACGTGTCCATCCCCGGCATGTTATCCTACGTGTCCATCCCCGGCATGTTATCCCATGTGTCCATCCCGGCATGTTCTCCCATGTGTCCATCCCCGGCATGTTCTCCTACGTGTCCATCCCCGGCATGTTATCCTACGTGTCCATCCCCGGCATGTTATCCTACGTGTCCATCCCCGGCATGTTATCCTATGTGTGTCCATCCCCGGCATGTTATCCTACGTGTCCATCCCCGGCATGTTATCCTACGTGTCCATCCCCGGCATGTTATCCCATGTGTCCATCCCGGCATGTTCTCCTATGTGTCCATCCCCGGCATGTTCTCCTACGTGTCCATCCCCGGCATGTTATCCTACGTGTCCATCCCCGGCATGTTATCCTACGTGTCCATCCCCGGCATGTTATCCTATGTGTGTCCATCCCCGGCATGTTATCCCATGTGTCCATCCCCGCGCGTGTTATCCCATGTGTCCATCCCCGGCGTGTTATCCCATGTGTCCATCCCCGGCGTGTTATCCCATGTGTCCATCCCCGGCGTGTTATCCCATGTGTCCATCCCCGGCGTGTTATCCTATGTGTCCATGCACACATAGACTGGAATTAGAGTTTTTTGGCTGGAAAAAAAAAACTGGACTAGTGGGCTTCTAAAGGAGTTTTTTAGCTGTAAAACCACTTTAACGCTGACAAACGCTGCAAAATGCTATAAAACGCAGCAAACTGGCATTTTTTTGGACTTTTTTTCACCCAGAAAAATATTTTTTTGGGAAAAAAGAAAAAGCTAAAAACTGCAAACGTGGAAAAACGCAGCTAAACGCGTTAAACACTAATGCAATGGGCAGCACAGTGGTTAAATGGTTAGCACTTCCACCTGGCAGTACTAGGGTTGTTGGTTCAAATCCCGGTACCACCTGCCTGGAGTTTGCATGTTCTCCCTGTGCCTGCGTGGGTACTCTGGTTTCCTCCCACACTCCAAAGACATGCTGGTAGGTGAATTGGCTCCTGTCTAAATTGTCCCTAGTATGTGTATGTATGAATGTGGGACCTTAGATTGTACACCCCTTGAGGGTTAGGGACTGATGTGAATGTACAATATATATGTAAAGCACTGCGTAAATTGACAGCACTATATAAGTACCTGAAATAAATAAATAATAATAAATAATGCAAAAACGCTAAAAAAAAAGCTGAAAAACTTTACACAGCTAACATTCGCAGCCAGGGGCGGACTGACCATTTGGAAAATCGGGCACTTCCCGAGGGCCCTGGGTCAGTAAGGGGCCCCATGAGATGCCCCTGGTACCTTTTTCATAGGCTTTTTTGAGTTTGGGCAAGGACACAGGGGCCCCATGATCCCCTATTGCCCGGGGGCCCCATGAGTTGTCAGTCCGCCCGTTTTCAGCATTATCAAAATGCCCCGTGTGCATGAGGGCTGTAGGTTTCCTATCAGCAGCACTTTTCTCTCTATATAAGGCTAGGTTCACCCCTCTGCATTTTGTGTTGGATTTGATCTGCGGTGCTTTTTGTGGTGCGTTTTTGCACATGTGCTTTTGATGCCTTTTGTGTTTTTTTTTAATCTTGCTGCTAGGCAGATTAAAAAGCAAAACAGATCAAAAACGCACTACATGCTTTTCTGCAGAGTTTCCATTAAGGTCTACAGAACCAAAAACGCAACTTTTTGCGTTCAAAAAAGTCGCGGACCCTTTCCAAAAAACGCACCGAGTGAAAACGCGGAGATGTGAACCTGTCCCATAGGAAATCATGTTACATGGACTGTAGTGCGTTTCTGCAGGTGTGAACCCGGGGTAAAGTGACGGCACATTAGCGCTTCTCCTCACTGTTTCTGTACTTGGCACTTTAAGGCCTCATGCACCCGGAGTGTTTACTTCTCTCCTCTGAACGGTACAACTCCTTGGTAGGAGAAAACCTGCTTAAAAACGCACCTATAACTGTGTTTTGCACATGCGTTTAAGCTCATCAAGCGTTTGAGCATTAATGGATTCCATTGGCCAGAGTATTCATTTATTTTTGCGGGTGGAATGCATTACCACTTAAACGCTCCTATATGGATCTAGAACGTAAACGCATGTACACGTGTCAAATGATTTTTCTGCTCCAGCCCTCCTCTCCTGAATGCGCTGCTGATGGTTTCCTCATCCTGTACACGCTCCTCTCCTAATACTCCTCTCATCACCTGTCTGTACATGGACACCGAGACTAACACAGAGGACCCTTTACAGGAGGAAACAACGCCAAATGCCAGGAAAAGCCACATTTCTGCGCCCCGTGTGCATGAGGCCTAATAAGTGTGAATATGTGGATGAGGGGAGAGTGCTGCCGATTGGTTGGATGATTTGTAGGTTTACGTCTCCGAATGTGGCGAGTGGAATATCCTCTGAAACGGCGAGTTGTCGCGTCAAAAGGAAAAGGCCTTGTCATCCGATATCTTCATGATTCCAATATGGTGAATGTCTAACACTGTTCTTGGGGCCACTATACACATGTTTACATTGCATTATACCAGTGGGCTCCACGCTGTGGCCCCGGGGGCCAGATCCGGCCCTTTACTTGCCTTTATCCGGCCCTTCACACAAGATTCCTCCCACTAAAACCAAGGATGGGGCATTGTTTCCTCCCACTGGCCACAGTCTGGCCCCCCCTAAAGCCTGAAGGACATAAAAGTGGCCCTCTGTGTATCAGGATTGGAGGGCCCGGCCTTATACGATGGACCTTTTCTATGTAGAGGATTTGTGGGAAGGAAAAATGAGGCTCCACTCCAGAACAACGTCTAACCTTTTATTAGGCAACAAAACAAGAAGAAATGTGAAGAGAGATGTCAGCGGGTCACACTGGCCGTGTGTTCACATAAAGCCGTGACAGGACTGGACAGAAGAGGGCGCCGAGGAGACAAAGAGGACCTGTCAGTAAATGTGTCTGCAGGAAGAAATTCCTGACGTGTCACAATATACAGCAACAGGAACCTGACAGGGGGACCAACGAGACACATAGAAACCTTCTGATCTCACACTTTATAGCCCTATCACCCCCCCCTCTAATACCCCCCCACCGCCAGGTTCTGGCCCGGTCCCTCACTTACCCAGGTCCCTCCCTGATCTCCATCCTCTTTCACTGGGCAGCCACAAAAGGGTTGTCCTGGTTACGCAGGCAGTGCCACAGGCACCTAAAGGGAGGACCCCAGCAGGCAGTGCCTAGGACACCTGGGAAAAGGACCCCAAGTCAATAAAAAGCAGTTCCCCAGCAGCTGACTCTTTGCAAGCGATCACCAGCTAGTGGTGGAGCTCTTTCTCTCCTCCTCCTGTCTGGGATCCATTTACACTGTGCCTCTATGCGCAATGGGAGGAGCCTCTGATCGCGGATAGACGCAGATGATGACGATGATTCGTATTTCAGTGTAAATGTCCCACACTGCTATCCGGTCTGTGTGCGCAGTCTCGACTGTAACGAGGGGAGGACGGTGGGACCCCTGTTATGGAGGACAGATAGCTGGGACCGTCGGGGATCAGGAGTCTTTCTATGGTAGGATTTTATTTTCTCTCCCGTGACGTATTCTGCGACCGACGAGGATTTAGAAGTAAGATTCTGCATTAGCGTTTAGCAGCGTTTGCTTTTTTAAAAAAAACCACATTTTTCAGGGTTTTTCAGCTTTTTTTAGCGTTTTTGTGTGTTTTTGCATAATGCTTAAGGGCATTTTTCCCGTGTTTTTCCACGTTTGTTTTTTTTTTACCAAAACAAATGCCATTTTGCAACATTTTATCGCGTTTTGCCATGTTTTTCAGCTTTTTTTAGCATCTTTGCATTAGTGTTTAGCAGCGTTTTTCCACGTTTTTTAGCTTTTTTTTTACTAAAAAAAGCACCAGTTTGCAATGTTTTACTGCATTTTGCCACATTTTTCAGAGTTTTTCAGCTTTTTTAGCGTTTTTGCATTAGCATTTAGAGGCGTTTTCCAGTGTTTTTCATGTTTGCTTTTTTTTACCAAAAAAAAAAAATGCTGGTTTGTAATGTTTTGCCACATTTTTCAGGGTTTTTCAGCTTTTTTTAGCGTTTTTGTGTGTTTTTGCATAATGTTTAAGGGCATTTTTCCCGTGTTTTTCCACGTTTGGTTTTTTTTACCAAAAAAACACGCCGTTTTGCAACATTTTATCGTGTTTTGCCACATTTTTCAGCTTTTTTTAGCGTCTTTGCATTAGCGTTTAGCAGCGTTTTCCCATGTTTTTCCACGATTGCGTTTTTTTTAGCTTTTTTTACTAAAAAAAAGCACCTGTTTGCAATGTTTTACCGCATTTTGCCACATTTTTCAGAGCTTTTCAGCTTTTTTTAGCGTTCTTGCATTAGCATTTAGAGGCGTTTTCCAGTGTTTTTCCGTGTTTGCTTTTTTTTTTCCAAAAAAAAAATGCCGGCTTGTAATGTTTTGCCACATTTTTCAGAGTTTTTCAGCTTTTTTTAGAGTTTTGCATTAGCATTTAGCGGCGTTTTCCCGTGTTTCTCCGCGTTTGCGTTTTTTAGCTGTTTTCTTACAAAAAAAACATGCCGGTTTGCGATGTTTTAACACATTTTGCCACATTTTTCAGAGTTTTTCAGTTTTTTTAGCATTTTTGCATTAGCGTTTAGTGACTTTTTGCTGCGATTAGCGGCATTTTCCAGCATTTGCAATTTTTAGCTTTTTTTTGGCCAAAAAAAGTCCAAAAATGTGGGTTTGCGGCGATTTTTCTGCATTTGCCTTGTTTTTCAGAGTTTTTGAGCGTTTTTACAGCTAAAAAACTCCTCTAGAAGGAAGGATTTTCTTCCACATGAAGCCGTCATGCACACGGGACTCTTCCCCGACTTCTAGAAATCTGTCAGATAGAATCGTAGAGATTGGGCAGCACAGTGGCTAAGTGGTTAGCACTTCCGCCTAGCACTAGGGCCGTCGGTTCAAATTGCAACCACGGCACTACTTGCCTGGAGTTTGCATGTTCTCCCTGTGCCTGCGTGGGTTTCCTCCGGGTACTCCGGTTTCCTCCCACACTCCAAAGACATGCTGGTAGATTAATCGGCCCTAGTAGGTGTAGGAATGTCAGTTAGGGACCTTAGATTGTAAGCTGTTTGAGGGCAGAAACTGATGGGAATGTACAATATCCTGTATATGTAAAGCGCTGTTTTACCTTGTTTTGCAACATTTTATCACATTTTGCCGAATTTTTCAGCGTCTTTGCATTAGCGTTTAGCAGCGTTTTCCCATGTTTTTCCACGTTTGCGGTTTTTTAGCTTTTTTTACTAAAAAAAGCACCGGTTTGCAATGTTTTACCGCATTTTGCCACATTTTTTACAGTTTTTTTTTTAGCATTTTTGCATTAGCATTTAGTGACTTTTTGCTGCGATTAGCGGCATTTTCCAGCGTTTGCAATTTTTAGCTTTTTTTTTTTTTTGGCCAAAAAGTCCAAAAATGTGGGTTTGTGGCGATTTTACTGCATTTGCCTTGTTTTTCAGAGTTTTTCAGCGTTTGAGCGTTTTTACAGCTAAAAAACTCTAGAAGGAAGGTTTTTCCTCCACATGAAGCCGTCATGCACACGGGACTCTTCCCCGACTTCTAGAAATCTGTCAGATAGGATTGTAGAGATTGGGCAGCACAGTGGCTAAGTGGTTAGCACTTCCGCCTAGCACTAGGGCCTTCGGTTCAAATTGCAACCATAGCCCTACCTGCCTGGAGTTTGCATGTTCTCCCTGTGCCTGCGTGGGTTTCCTCCGGGTACTCCGGTTTCCTCCCACACTCCAAAGACATGCTGGTAGATTAATCGGCCCTAGTAGGTGTAGGAATGTCAGTTAGGGACCTTAGATTGTAAGCTGTTTGAGGGCAGAAACTGATGGGAATGTACAATATACTGTATATGTAAAGCGCTGTTTTACCGCGTTTTGCCACATTTTTCAGAGTTTTTCAGCGTTTTTACAGCTAAAAAGCTCCTCTAGAATCCCTTTAGTTTAGTTTTTCCAGCCAAAAAACGTCCCAGCCAAAAACGCTGATTCCAGTCTGTGTGTACGGACACATAGGATAACATGCTGGGGAGTTTACTGGCTGTAGAAAAAAAAGTCAAGCGCCAAAAACAGCTGCTGTAAAAACGTCACACGTGAGGGCTAAAGCTGAATTCCAGGAATTCAGCCACTTTGTAATCAGAATGTCCAGCGTCAGGCTCCCGGAACTACAGTCATAGCTGACTTCCCCGAGTTCTAGAAATCTGTCAGATAGAATTGTAGAGATTGGGCAGCACAGTGGCTAAGTGGTTAGCACTTCCGCCTAGCACTAGGGTCGTCGGTTCAAATTGCAACCACGGCGCTACCTGCCTGGAGTTTGCATGTTCTCCCTGTGCCTGCGTGGGTTTCCTCCGGGTACTCCGGTTTCCTCCCACACTCCAAAGACATGCTGGTAAATTAATCGGCCCTAGTAGGTGTAGGAATGTGAGTTAGGGACCTTAAATTGTAAGCTGTCTGAGGACAGAAACTGATGGGAATGTACAATATACTGTATATGTAAAGCGCTGTGTAAACTGATGGCGCTATACAAGTACCTATAATATATAAATCAGTCCAGGAGGTGTCATGCACCTCCTCACTAAGAAAGAAAACAAAATCCATTGTGAATAATAGGTGTGGTCATCTCCAGATAAAAGTCCACCAAGTGAAAAAGACGCACTCAGTGCTCCCACACCAGAGCCCAAATCAAAGGATGAACTGCCACTGCAACATACAGCAGCCGCAGCAATACCCCACTGCAGTAGGGGGCGGTGTGGTGCACAATTCAGTGCATCACATGGCTCCCTTTTTATTCAGTCCAGGAAGAATCGATGGACTACAAGGATGCTCACCAGCGCCCTCGTAGTTCATGGAGAACTACAACCCATCAGTAGCAAAGCCTGTTGGTACTTGTAGTCTATTCATTCACAGGGTGCTGTGAATGGAAGACGTGGTCTTGTGGGCGGAGCCCAGCAGGGCCACGCTCTTTTCATATTATTACAGCAGGTACGGGGAGAAGACCCCCCGGCCCGCTGTCACAGGGAGAGAGCGATCGGGGGGGGGGGGAGCTGCAGGAGCGGGAACATGCAACATGTTTCCAAAGCACTTATCCTTTAATTCCGTAGGCTTGGTCTTTACAGGACCGTTCATAAAAGAATTCACACCATCTATTAAAGATCACATATACTCAGATGGTAACAGTGTTAGATTAAATCTGAACTCCAGGCACAAAAACCTTAAATATACTTTATTCCTCAATAGCCACAAAGGGTGTAAATCTGCTTTGTGTGCTCCAAATGCTCTTACAAATCCAGATATTACCTTGTAAAAGTAGCAGTGACATCATCACTCTGTGGCATATCAGCCCACATTGTCTGCAGCTCTCTCTCCCGGAGCAATAAGCTCCACCCTGTGGCCTGACTAGCTCAGTCGGTAGAGCATGAGACTCAATCTCAGGGTCGTGGGTTCGAGCCCCACGTTAGGCACGTGACATTGCAATGATTTTTGTGGAGCTTATTGGTCTGGGAGAGCTGGAGACATTGTGGGGTGCTTAAGTGAGCCGTCCCTGAGGGGTGATTCACATCTAGCGGCAGTGCTTCTCTGTTTATTGAAGTCCATATCTTTTTCCATTTACAACATGACTGCAATATTTGTATTTATTAATAAAGGAAATAATCAGTGAGCACTATGGAGGTTCTTCTTTTTTGTTGAGCTGGAGGGTAAAAGAGAAGTGTGGTATTAAAAAAAAAACTAACTAACAATTTTACTCACCAGAGTGGATGCTGCATCTGTCCCCTGACATCACTAAACACAGAGAACTGAGTGACCAAAGACTGCTGATCAGTTCTTGGTCTTCAGTGAGCAGAGAGCAGTGACTGTCACCAGGAGTGGTGGGCTTAGGGTCTCAGTGGTGCATTGACAGGCTGAGCCAGTTGTCGGTCAGGCAACTGGGTGAATCCTGACATTAAAGTCGGGATCCCTACAGAGTCTGGGCTGACTGAACAACATCAAACAGCAGCAGACTTTAGCCTACTGTCAGCTGAATCTGAGTCACAGGAGTGCAGATCTAAGTGTAGTCTTGAGACCCACAAAAGAAGTACGGCCAATAGAGCTTTGGTCCTACTTTTCAGTGAGCCCTATGGAGGTTCTTCTATTTTGTTGACCTTTGGGGATGCCCCTGGTACCCTTTTTTATAGGCTTTTTTGAGTTTGGGCAAGGACACAGGGGCCCCATGATCCCCTATTTCCCGGGGGCCCCATGAGTTGTCAGTCCGCCCCTGGTTAGGAGCCTATGTGAGCCACTGATTATGAAGAGGAGCTGTTGGGGAGTGAAATCCTGATCAGTGTGGTGTGTACTGATTGAATCCATCTGATAGGATTGGGGATTCTGTGTCCTCCATGGGAGTCTGACCTTTCTAGTGATGGTCAAACTACAAGGTCAGATTACACCTTTGGAGGATCCATTGGAGGATTCATGTTACCCATCCTGTGTTCAACTTATTGTGATCTCCCACAGGCCCAGACTGGGAAAAAAAATAGGCCTAGGCATACTAGACTGGGCAGACCATTTTTTAAAAACAAAATGACAAATAATGGCAACTACCAGTTTCTCAATGTCTTATTGTTATATTTAGCCCGCTACAGTCACCAACTGATTGCAGTCACCATGTAAGGTGGTGTATGGCTTCAGTCTGTTAGTGTATCAAAATCTGGTAGTACATCGAACACTCCTCTCCCCTCCCCCCAGACTTACAAGGCTGTTATCCAAAGGTGACCTCTTTGCTCCTTCACCCAGAGTGGATCCAAGGATGACGCAGAGCATAGGTGCCCGGTAACGCAGGAGTCCGGTGTGGCGGCTGTTGTGCTCAGTCCTGGGCAGCCCGCTGAGTGTATGTCCGTCTTGTCTTCTATGTCTGTGAGTTCTGTTTTGCGAAAGGTGATAGGTCAGGTCATGGGGATGGGCTCTCATGCTGCAGGTGGTTCGTGGGGGGGATGCTGGCAGGGAGGCGTCCACCCCGCCGGCGGCGGACGCCGTGGTCACGGCGTCTTCAGAGATGCGGGATTTGTTATCCGGTTTGCCTGACTTGGTTCATCGCTTTGAGCCTGTCTCCAGCGGCTGCTTGGGTCTGCTGGGGAGCGGGGAAGGGTGTGTGCCGGACGTTTTTCCGCCCTCGGGCAGTGATGGGGGTTTGGGGGCGTTCCCAGGTATGGCAGTCGTGGGTGCAGTTCCTGGGCCCTTTTGCATCTCCGGTGTGAGCAGAGGGGACTCCAGTGTGCAGGCGGGGGATGGGGGACAATTCTTTTCGGCTAGCGGACTCCTCAAAATGTGAGGTCTACGTCTGTTTCGATCTGGAACCGTTTACGGATGCTGCAGGTTCCGTGGGTTTTGGGGCCTTCTTTCGGGGTTGTTGGAGAGCGGCACCTTGGCCAAGGGAGTGGGTGGAAGCAGGGTTCCTCAAGAATTTGGTTCTTTTGGAACTTTTCCCTGTGGTTCTGGCGGTGGAATTATGGGGTGATGCCTTCCAGGACTTGACAATGCGCCTCCATTGTGACAACCTGGGTGTGGTGCAGGTGATTAACTGGCTGTCTGCAGCTTCGCGGTCAGTGATGTGGCTTCTGCGGCATTTAGTTTTGCATTGTTTACAGTTGAACGTTTTTCTTTATGCTGTGCATTTGCCGGGGGTGGACAACCAGGTGGCTGATGCTTTGTCTCGTTTTCAGTGGGACAGGTTTCGAGAGTTGGTACCGGAAGCAGAGAAAAGGGGGGTTCCTTGTCCCAACTGGCCTTGGAGTCACAGCGGGGTGGATTCGGCATTCCATGAGTGCAGCTACTTGGTCAGCCTACTCTAAGGTATGGGGTGAATGGGGGCGATTTTTTTGCTCCACATGGGAATTGATCCGGTGGGTCATGAGGTGAAGTATGCCTTGCTTTTTTTTCTTACTATGGGCTTTGATAGTGGGATCTCTGCTTTGGTTTTGGATCACAAATTGGATGGCTTGGCCTTTTTCTTTAAGCTTCAGGGCTGTAGGGATTACAGGAAGGATTTTTGGGTGCGGCAGGCGTTGAAAGGGTACCGCAGGGTTCGTAGGTGTGCAGATGGTCGGTGCCCGGTTTCACTTGACATGTTGGGGGATCTTTTTGTTCATCTTGTTGCTGTGTGTTCTTCTGTTTATGAGTGTTCCTTGTTTCGGGCGGCGGTCGCGTTTGCTTTTTTTGGGGCCTTGCGAATGGGTGAACACGTTAGCTTGGCTACGCGGGTGTCGGGGAGGCTTTTGATTGAAGTGTCCTGTTTGGCGGACTCGGTTCGGCTGTGGATCCGGCGGTCGAAGACTGACCAGTCCGGTAAGGGCAGGTTCTCCCATTTATCCTGTTGCTGCGGTAGAAACTTTCCTGGCAGTTTGACCGCGGTTGGGTAGGTCGTTTCTCATCCATTCTGACTGTTCGGCGTTGTCTTGTTTCCAGTTCACTTCTGTGTTTAGGAAATGTGTGGAGGCAGCGGGTCTCAATCACCGGCACTATACCTCTCACTCCTTTTGCATCTGGGTGGCCATGGAGGCTTCCCAGTGGGGTTTGGCTGATGATGCGGTTTGGCATCTTGGGCGCTGACAATCAGACCATTTTAGACTTTACATTCGCCCTCATTTGTTGAGGGCATGAGGGTTGTTGGGGTGTGTTCTGTTTGTCTGTTCTCCTTGTGCTGGGGTTTTTTTGTTTATGTGTTTTGCTTGTTTCTTTTCTTTCAGGTGGTGCGGTCTGCCTCGTTTTGGATCTTGGGTCATTCTTATGTGTTTTGGGGGGCGAAGCGAGCAGATGTTAGGCCCAATGGTAGGCAGCTGGGCTTCCCGCGGCAGGCGGCGCTGATCCGTTGGATCGGGGTGCCTGGTATGATGTGGAGCAGGGTGGTGCCGAAAGTGCATCTCTTTGCTCGGTTGGACCGACCCCCAGATGTCTTAGTGTTACATGTGGGTGGGAATGAACTGGGTGCCGGATCCATTCGCGAGCTTATTCGGGATATGAACTTTGATTTTTTTGCAGCTTCGTACTGCGTTTCCTGATATGCTCGTGGTATGGTTAGAGGTTGTTGGGAGGACTTCCTGGCACTTGGCCAGGTCGGTAGACAGGATCAACAAGGCACACATAAAAGTTAATAAGGAGGTTGGTCAGTTTGTGGCCCGTAACGGGGGAGTGGTGATTCGCCATCAGGAGTTGGAGGTGGATATGTGGAGGTATCTTCGTGGTGATGGGGTGCACTTCAATGCCGTGGGTATTGATATGTGGTCCCTGGGGTTGCAGGACAGAATTCAGAGAGCATTGCTGGTGTTGGGGGGCACGCAAAAGGTGGTTGGTCTTTGGAGGAGGAAAGAATTCTGTATGGAGACAGACTGGGGACCCATCAGTGGTATGGGGACCTCGGTACATTCCAGTTAACAAGGGGTTAACTTGGAATAGGTAAAATGGTCGTCCCTGCGGATAAGTAGGGTTATGTGTTGTGGCTGAGGGCGTAAGTTGAAGGAATGTTTTCCGCAAAAGTGAAGTTGGGTTTATGGCCCTCAAATGACCACCACATTTTCCTCTGTATATAATTTGGAATGTTATGTTATCTATGTTGAAATAATTTATTGGTTAATAAAAGGCTGCTATGGCCATTTTGACTCCAAAAACTTGGTTTGTGTATTTTGTATAGCTGGGATGGTGGAGTATATGGCCTAGCAGGCTTGGTTAGGTTGGAAGGTGTATATTCTACCCGTGTCAAGTTAGGCCCGGAGCAAAAAAAATAAAAAATAAGCGCAGGGTCGACATGACTAGGGGGAATAGAGGGACAACAGAAGGTTAAATTATGGGAAGGAAGTTTTGGGCTTTAAGGCTTAACTTATTGGATGGGGGATGTTGGGGAGGGTCTCCCAGGGAGAAAAAGGAGGGTCTGTCCTCAGGAAGTCCATTGGGGGAAGTTTGGAGGAAGAAGATGAAGCTTCCCACCCTCCCTCACCTTTCATGCTTTGGTTTGGATTATCACGGCAGCCTTGGCGGTGGTTGTTCTTTTGGAGGAGGAAAGAATTCTGTATGGAGACAGATTCGGAACCCATCAGTGGTATGGGGACCTTGGTACATTCCAGTCAACAAGGGGTTAACTCAGAATAGGTAAAATGGTGGTCTCTGCGGATAAGTAGGGTTATCCCCGAGCCGTTGTATTGCGGCTGGGGATAAGTAGGATTGTCCCCGAGCCGGAGTGTTTCAGCTGGGGGCCTAAGTTGAAGGAATGTTTTCCGCAAAAGTGAAGTTGGGTTTATGGCTGTCATATGACCACCACATTTTCCTCTGCATATAATTTGGAATGTTATAATAATTTATTGGTTAATAAAAGGCTGCTATTGCCATTTTGACTCCAAAAACTTGGTTTGTGTATTTTGTATAGCTGGGATGGTGGAGAGTATGGCCTAGCAGGCTTGCTTAGGTTGGAAGGCGTATATTCTACCCTTGTCAGGTGCTTGTTCTCTTATGTGTCAGTCCACAAAGACCAATCCTATAGAAAGTGTTCAGTGCAAATAAAGTGTCCAAAGAAATTCATCTTCTAAGTGTGAATCCCAAAATCCAAAGTGCTTGTGTCCCTGTGACTCCACTCTTCTGCTGGATTCCTCCTCTTGGGTATGAACACCCCAAATGAGTAGACTGCTTACATCAGGGGGGCTCAGGTCTGTGAAGAGTGTGGGCAACCATGAAATGAAATGGTTCAGGATTTAAAACTCTTTATTTTGAATAGCATAATGAACATGTTCCTCCTGCAGCTGCTGAATGCCGAAAGAGTTAGAGAAGGAGAATTCGGCTTTCAAAGATTTAAGGAGGAAAATGGAGAGGATCGGTTCCTGTATATGCCGACCCCGCCAACCCCTCCTGTCCAAGTGTAAAAGAAAAAGTGATAGGGAGGCCACACGGGCCCCCTGGAGCATGGGGCGGAATTGGCATTGCGACCCCTGATGCTACACCAGTGGTTGAGGGGTGAGGTAAAAACACAGTTCAACTATGAGGTTTTACCGCCCCAAACCACAAAAATAAACAAAGCCTTACTGTGCTGAGCCCCCATACGACTGTTTTCACACTGCTGCGCTGCAGTTTACTGTGAGTGCAGGATACAATAAAAGTCTAGTGCTCAATGCAACTAACCCACAGGCACACTGTGCTGCACCCTGGATCAGTGTGAAAGCATCCTGATAGTTGTAAACCCTTTAATAGGTGCTATTATGCCCATTGTGTAGCACTACCCCCTTAGGGAGTGCTGATGAATTTGGGTCCCCCTATAGTCCTGTACAGCCAGTCATTCAGTATTTTCCATACAAGCTTGCACTCAGATCTAGGATTCAGTCATTGAGCGTTGGTTTTGTTGTTTTATTGAGGGGATTAGAACTTGGATAGGGTAAGGGGGTATAGGATGCCCAAGGGAACTGATAACTGAGGACAACTTCCTGAGCTATTCAGTTTCTTCTTTGGCAACACAGTCTCTGTTGGAGTGCTAGCTTCTTCCTGAGTAGGGGATCTGGCTCCTGTCCTTTTAAATGAGGTGAACAGTCGCTCGTAGGGGGCCAATCTGGTTTCCCACCGGAGTGCTCCTTCCCCTATCCGCCCAGGGGGTGCAGGTGTACTCACTCAGATCTTCTCCTGTACAGCTTGTGGAATGGCTGTTGCTACCAGTCCTATCAGCTGGGCTAACAAAAAATGAACAGTGTACCCTTTAAATAATTCCCCAGTTGCACCTAAACACTTTTCACCCCAAAAAGTGTATCATCCAAATATATAAATATAAAGTGCTAATATACTAAATAACACTGATAAATAAATAAATAAATACTACTGTCCAAAAATTATATTGTCCACAATAAAAAATAAAATCAAATAAAATAAACAGAATAAACAAAAATCCTCCAGAAAGACAGTCCGCAAAAAGGCTTCCAGCCGAATGAAGATCCAGTGATTATGGAGATCGAACCTCAAAAAAAGAGAGAACTCACATAGTGTGATACCATAAAAACGCATCAGGTAATATCAACATCACTGCAAAACGCATGTGAATCACACTAAACCACACGTGATGACTCATGCAGGTGAGTGTAATGTGAGCTGTGCAAACCGCTATAAACACTCTCATGCCGTGTGCAAACCATGTAAACACGTGTCCACTTCTAAGTGTAAGGATAAAAGACCCTTACCAGAACATGGATATAACACGCATGTAAGTCCCAATCCAAAAACGGCTTTTCAAACTTAGCAAGTGGGAAATTCCTCCTCCATTACCATATAGATTCCCTCCAAAGCTGAACAGATTATACTGATAAAGTTCATGTAAATACTCATCCGGTCATGTTCTCAATGACTCCGGATAATGCCACCACAAACAGCAATAGGAACTTCTTCAATACCACATCAATGTTATTGCATAAATGTCACATCATATTAAAATTATGAACTTACCTTTTATGAATAAGTCAGATGACGGAACGTCAAAATGTATTCTGCGACATCTTTGCTAAAAAAAATCCCAATACGTGTAAATGAATTGGTTTACGTGACAGTTATAGCTTCTACACATGTTGGTATAGATACCGGGATTATTATTTTTTATACTAGTAATGGCGGTGATCAGCGACTTATAGCGGGACAGAGGAAGGCATTCTGACACTGGGGGGGAACTGACTAACTGCCACTCAGTGGTGTCCCTAGGCAGATACGGGGAGTGCGCGCCACACCAGGTGACACCTACCGCAGAGGTGACTCCAGACCTGCTCCACAAAAAGGTAAGTTGTAAAGCAAGCCGACTATCCCCGCAGGGTGGATCGAATCTAATATTGAGCATAATGGAGCGGAGTCCATTATGCTCCCCAATCCGCAGATCCAATCCATCCTGCGGGGATCGTCGGCTTGCTTTACAACGTTTTCGTGCATCGGGTCCGGTGTCACCACGTATAGGTTGCATGACGATGATCCCCGCAGGATGGATCGGATCTGCGGATCGGGGAGCATAATGGATCGGACTCGGAGTCCGATCCATTATGCTCAATCTGCAGATCCGATGCATTCTGTGGGGATCGTCAAAGGGGATGTCACCAAGTGTAATTGCACCGGGTGACACCAACCCTAGGGACGCCCATGCTGCCACTGACATTCCAGTGACACTAATACAGTGATCAGAGCTAAGAAAAAGCACTGACACTGTACAAATGGCAGTGGGCAGGAAGGGGTTAACATCTGGGGCGATCAAAGGGTTAACTGTGTGCTGTTTTACTATGGGGGCTGCGTGTGTTTTACTAGGGAAACATGCTGCTGTGTATTTCTCTGCTGTGCAGTTATTGCTAGCAGGAGAGAGACCTATGTTGTTTACACACAGGTCTCTCCCCTTCCAGTGTTTCTCAGCGATCGCCAGGTGCCGGTGGATAATCTCCAGCTGGGACCCGGTGATTGATATCCGTAGCCACTGATGGTGGTGCGGGTAAGGTGGCGTGCGTGCGCGCCTCCCTACCCAGCAATGCAAATCACTTATATTAACATGACTTTGCACAGCCCTGACACCCTGTAGCAGTATTTCTGCTATAGGGTGGGGGGCAAGTGGTTAAAATGCCTGGCGTGTGATGTTTGTTTCTCTGCCTCTAAACACCCCTCCATGTAAGTCTATGAGGTCGATTTACTAAAACTGGAATACTCAGAATCTGGTGCAGCTGTGCATGGGAGCCAATCAGCTTCTAACTTCAGATTGTTCAGTTAAGCTTTGAATATAAAACCTGGAAGCTGATTGGTTTCTTTGCAGAGCTGCACCAGATTTTGCACTCTCCAGTTTTAGTAAATAACCCCCATATCTGTCCATGTTCATATACGGGCTTTTAGAAACAGGAACGTTTAGAGCATTTTGAGGCAGAAGAAAACAAACCCACCAAAGTCAGGAGAGGAGCGATTTAGCATAAAAAAGTGTAAATTATTATTATTATACAGGATTTATATTATTATTATTATACAGGATTTATATTATTATTATTATTATACAGGATTTATATTATTATTATTATTATACAGGATTTATATTATTATTATTATACAGGATTTATATTATTATTATACAGGATTTATTAAGTGTTCTTGCATGGCAAGACTACTTTCTGTTATCTCACATATATATTCTTATTATTATAGCCAAATTTACCCCCTAACTCCTCCCACAGTTTTTACACTACATAGACAGTAATATACCGAAACGTGCGGATTGTTCCTGATTGGTGTGCTATTATTTAGTGGAACGTTTCGCTGAATGGTTCATGAAATATCGGCGTTTTTGTGGTGAAATTGGTCCCATAGGAATGAATGGCGGAATGTTCAAAACTAGAGTGGGAGCTGACAAAAGCTAGTCTGTGAGCTGAAAAATCAGGACATGATTTCTAAACTGCCATCACTCCCTCATTTTCAAGCCCACCTACACAAATCTTATATCAAAATGTTCAGCTATCCCTGCTGCCACTAAAAATGTCCACGGCTAAGCCATAGTCCTGATAGTTTTCACAATATGACCATTTGTTTGCAACTCACACCGCCCATTGACATTCATTGAAACTCCACTCTAGCCACCTCAAATTTGAAGGGCAATTTCTAAACTGCGACTGTGCCTTCATTTTTAATATTTCAGGATATACTATCCAGCAAAACGTAGATCTGGGTCTTGTGATTCTCACAATATAAAGCTCTTCGCTGTAGGATTTATAATTTTTAAACTACAACCGTTTGAATATGGCAATCGCCAGTGAAGTGAGCAAGTTGTAGCAGTTTGTTTTTAACCGCTCTTCTCTGCCCTTGCTGTACAGTGAGTTGCCATAGGAACCCAGGTGTCTGAGCAAGTAAGAACACTTCACACAATTTCCCCAGAAATTTTAGCTTTTTTAGTATTATTATTATACAGGATTTATATTATTATTATTATTATTATTATACAGGATTTATATTATTATTATACAGGATTTATATTATTATTATTATTATACAGGATTTATATTATTATTATACAGGATTTTTATTATTATTATACAGGATTTATATTATTATTATTATTATACAGGATTTATATCGCGCCAACAGTTTGCTCAGCACTTTACAATATAACGGGAGACAATACAGCAACAATACAGTTCAATACAAGAGGGATAGGAGGGCCCTGATCCTAGGAGCTTACAATCTGCATATAAATGCATGTGTTTCCATGTTAACGTGTTCTAATGGCCAGAACAAATGAATATTCTGGCCAGTAGAATGCATTAACGCCAAATGCGCATAAACGTGAGCAAACGCACACAAATGCTTGTGAAAATGTGGCTTTTACTGCGATTTGTAAGCAGCTTTTCTCCTGTAAGGAGCAAAAGTGCCAAAAGGCGCACAGTGTGCATGAAGACCAATTATTTCTCAGAAATACCTACAAATTCATTTTTTTTTCAGCCTGTAAAAGCTCCTGTATGTTATCCTACGTGGCCATGGCACAGCTAGGTGTTTACAGGGGTATTAGAAGAAGAGAGTTTACAGGGTGAAAAAGAAAATCATCGCTAGGGAATGATGTAAATCTATTTATTATTACATCGATTTGTTTGAAAGGTTGATCGGTATATGAATATTACCAGCACTTCATGTTTCACTCATTAGTTACAATGGGGATTGTTTGCACTTGTTCCAATGAGTTTACTGGTTGTCATTTAGTCCCCATGCACACGGGACGTTTTTACAGCGGCTGTTTTTGGCTTTTGGCATTTTTTTCTACAGCCAGTAAACCCCCCAGCATGTTATCCTATGTGTCCATCCCCGGCATGTTATCCTATGTGTGTCCATCCCCGGCATGTTATCCTATGTGTGTCCATCCCCGGCATGTTATCCTATGTGTGTCCATCCCCGGCATGTTATCCTATGTGTGTCCATCCCCGGCATGTTATCCTATGTGTGTCCATCCCCGCGCGTGTTATCCCATGTGTCCATCCCCGCGCGTGTTATCCCATGTGTCCATCCCCGCGCGTGTTATCCCATGTGTCCATCCCCGCGCGTGTTATCCCATGTGTCCATCCCCGCGCGTGTTATCCCATGTGTCCATCCCCGCGCGTGTTATCCCATGTGTCCATCCCCGCGCGTGTTATCCCATGTGTCCATCCCCGCGCGTGTTATCCCATGTGTCCATCCCCGGCGTGTTATCCCATGTGTCCATGCACACATAGACTGGAATTAGAGTTTTTTGGCTGGAAAAAAAAAACTGGACTAGTGGGCTTCTAAAGGACTTTTTTAGCTGTAAAACCACTTTAACGCTGACAAACGCTGCAAAATGCTATAAAACGCAGCAAACTGACGTTTTTTTGGACTTTTTTTCACCCAGAAAAAAAATTTTTTGGGAAAAAAGAAAAAGCTAAAAACTGCAAACGTGGAAAAACGCAGCTAAACGCGTTAAACGCTAATGCAATGGGCAGCACAGTGGTTAAATGGTTAGCACTTCCACCTGGCAGTACTAGGGTTGTTGGTTCAAATCCCGGTACCACCTGCCTGGAGTTTGCATGTTCTCCCTGTGCCTGCGTGGGTACTCTGGTTTCCTCCTATACTGCAAAGACATGCTGGTAGGTGAATTGGCTCCTGTCTAAATTGGCCCTAGTATGTGTATGTATGAATGTGAGTTAGGGACCTTAGATTGTACACCCCTTGAGGGTTAGGGACTGATGTGAATGTACAATACATATGTAAAGCGCTGCATAAATTGATGGCGCTATATAAATACCTGAAATAAATAAATAATAATAAATAATGCAAAAACGCTAAAAAAAGCTGAAAAACTTTACACAGCTAACGTTCTCAGCCAGGGGCGGACTGACCATTTGGAAAATCGGGCACTTCCCAAGGGCCCGGAGTCAGTAGGGGGCCCCATGAGATGCCCCTGGTACCTTTTTCATAGGCTTTTTTGAGTTTGGGCAAGGACACAGGGGCCCCATGATCCCCTATTTCCCAGGGCCCCATGAGTTGTCAGTCCGCCCCTGTTCTCAGCGTTATCAAAACGCCCCGTGTGCATGAGGGCTATAGGTTTCCTATCAGCAGCACTTTTCTCTCTATATAAGGCTAGGAAATCATGTTACATGGACTGTAGTGCGTTTCTGCAGGTGTGAACCCGGGGTAAAGTGACGGCACATTAGCGCTTCTCCTCACTGTTTCTGTACTTGGCACTTTAAGGCCTCATGCACCCGGAGTGTTTACTTCTCTCCTCTGAACGGTACAACTCCTTGGTAGGAGAAAACCTGCTTAAAAACGCACCTAAAACTGTGTTTTGCACATGCGTTTAAGCTCATCAAGCGTTTGAGCATTAATGGATTCCATTGGTCAGAGTATTCATTTATTTTTGCGGGTGGAATGCATTACCACTTAAACGCTCCTATATGGATCTAGAACGTAAACGCATGTACACGTGTCAAATAATTTTTCTGCTCCAGCCCTCCTCTCCTGAATGCGCTGCTGATGGTTTCCTCATCCTGTACACGCTCCTCTCCTAATACTCCTCTCATCACCTGTCTGTACATGGACACCGAGACTAACACAGAGGACCCTTTACAGGAGGAAACAACGCCAAATGCCGGGAAAAGCCACATTTCTGCGCCCCGTGTGCATGAGGCCTAATAAGTGTGAATATGTGGATGAGGGGAGAGTGCTGCCGATTGGTTGGATGATTTGTAGGTTTACGTCTCCGAATGTGGCGAGTGGAATATCCTCTGAAACGGCGAGTTGTCGCGTCAAAAGGAAAAGGCCTTGTCATCCGATATCTTCATGATTCCAATATGGTGAATGTCTAACACTGTTCTTGGGGCCACTATACATGTTACACATATACACAGGGTATGGTGTTCTTTTGGTGATGTGCAGTCTTGTTTTTGCACCAAACATATCTTCTGGAATTATGGCCAAAATGTTCACCCTCGGTTTCATCAGACCATAACACATTTTCTCACATCCTTTTGGGAGACTTCAGATGTGTTTTTGCAAAATTTAACCGGGCTTGGGTGTTTTTTCTTTGTAAGAGAAGGCTTCCGTCTTGCCACTCTACCTCCTAGCCCAGACATATGAAGGATACGGGAGATTGTTGTCACATGTACCCCCCCCCCCCCTAAAAGATTGCAGTTTGTTTTTCAATTGAGTTGTACAGTTTATAAGTCACATTAAAGGTGAAAAAAGTTCTGAAATGATTTATCTTTGTCTAACATAACATTTTAACAAGGGTGTGTAGACTTTTTATATCCACTGTACATTTTACATAGGAAGCCATATGTTACAGTGATAGGATGGGGTGATCCTGAGGGAGCGGTAGCAATCAAGGGATACCATTTGATAGCCCTGAACCCTAGATGATATGATCCAAAAAGCAACATGTCCTGTGAACGAGGCTGGAGTGACAGATGGTTAAAGGTACCTGGGTGCCATTCGTAGAGTAATCGGGCAACAGTTCCATAGTCGTGGTTACCAAACCCTGGTGAGATATAATGCTGAAATTCCGAGGTTCCCAAGCAAGCTCCCTCTCAGTATCCACCCTGGCCCATGTCCCACTACAAGGAGAACATAGTCCCAAAAGAACAATGTGGCAGGACAATGAGCCTTCGAAGCGCTCCTGGTAAGGTTAGCGGGTATTCCTAGCCGCTATACAGTTCCATGCGAATGTTGCTACGTGAAGCGCTGATGGAGTGTCCAGGCTAGATGGAAGTCCAGATAGGTATAAAAGTCAACCAGCTCCTTCTGGATAATTTAAAAGCACAATAAATCACAGATTTGTCCAGGAAATGGTTCTCCTGCAGCCCCAAGTTGGTGACATATGCTTTAGCACCAAGATACACTATATTGCCAGAAGTATTGGGCCAGCCCTCAAAATCATTGGATTCAGGTGTTTCAATCACCTCCATGGTCACAGGTGTATACAATCAAGCCCCTAGGCATGCAGACTGCTTCTACAAACATTGGTGAAAGAATGGGTCGCTCTCAGGAGCTCAGTGAATTCAAGTGTGGTACCGTGATTGGTTGCCATCTGTGCAATAAGTTCATCCATGAAATTTACTTGCTATTAAATATTCCACGGTCTAGTGGTATTATAACACAGTGGAAACAACTGGGAACAACAGCAACTGTGGCCAAGTAAAGTGAAAGAGCAGGGTCAGCGCATGCTGAAGCGCACAGTGCACAGAAGTCGCCAACTGTCTACAGAGTCAATAGCTAAAGACCTCCAAACTTCATGTGGTCTTCAGATTAGCACAACAGTGCGTAGAGAGCTTCATAGAGTGGGTTTCCATGGCCGAGCAGCTGCACCCAAGCCTTACATCACCAAGTGCAATGCAGAGCATTGGATGCAGTGGTGTAAAGCATGCCACCACTAGACTCCAGAGCAGTGGAGACGTGTTCTCTGGAGTGACGAATCTGTCTGGCAATCCGATGGGCATATCTGGGTTTGGCGGTTGCCAGGAGGATGGTACTTGCCTGACTGCATTGTGTTAAGTGTAAAGTTTGGTGGAGGGGGGATTATGGAGTTGGGATGTTTGTCAGGGGTTGGGCTTGGCCCCCTAGTTCCAGTGAAGGGAACTCTTAAAGCATCAGCATACCAAGACAGTTTGGACAATTTCATGCTCCCAACTTTGTGGGAAGAGTTTGGGGATGGCCCCTTTTTGTTCCAACATGACTGCACACCAGTGCACAAAGCAAGGTCCATAAAGACATGGATGAGCGAGTTTGAGGTGGAAGAACTTGACTAGTCCTGACCTCAACCTAATGGAACACCTTTGAGATGATTTAGAGCAGAGACTGTGAGCCAGGCCTTCTTGTCCGACATCAGTGCCTGACCTCACAAATGCACTTCTGGTAGAATGGTCAAACATTCCCATAGACACCCTCCTAAACCTTGTGGACGGCCATCGCAGAAGAGTTGAAGCTGTTATAGCTTCAAAGGGCGGGGCCAACTCAATATTGAACCCTATGGACTAAGACTGGGATGATATTACTGTTCATGTGCGTGTAAAGGCAGGCAGCCCAATACTTTTGATAATATAGTGTACATTATATAAGCCCTGAAATGCCAAGCAGCTGCATTTGGTCAGCACTGTGGTCAGTTGCCAAGGCATTGGTCATGTGACTTCTCCATAAGAGAAAAATCAGAATTTAGGCAGTGGCACTGGTTCTGCGGAGAACACGTAACCAATGCCTTGGCATGGGATTCGCAGTGCACATGTTCTAATTATTGGGGGCTTCTGTTACCTCTTCTGGCTTTAATACAGACTTGTATGAAGACAGTTATTGATGGCTGATCTGGCTTCAGTACCTTAAGTTACTGAGTAGGAACAAGGATGCAGATTAGAAAGTCAGAATTCTTGACCTCAGAGATGCAAACTGTCCTGTATTTTCTGGGACAGTCCTGCCATTTTGTCCTCTGTCCCACTGGCGATATGTCCTGGGCCATGTCCTGGAATCACAGCATCTACCTTATTATAATTGCTACACATGCACAGTAAATAAAAAATGTACTGATTGCAGGGATAGGGACTGGGAATGGATATTGCCAGCAGAGTTGGGTCTAGGTGACACCAGCCCACAAAGTGGGAATGGTGGGTGGCTCCTGCATATTTAGAAGCGGGGTCTGGGCCATGACCCATGAAGTGGACATCATTTGAATATGCTTACCCGGAAAGTGGGCAGACAAAATGTGGATCATGTGAAGGATTAACAATCTCTGGGGGGACTAGGTCAGCGCTGTATTGAAGCCAGGGGACCAGCATAACAGCCAGGCAGCATTAGTAGGCTTCATATTCCCAACCTCCATCCCTTTTACTCTTTACTTCTATCTGAACTTACTGAATGTACAGATCACAAATAACATACCTAATAAAATCCCAATAACTGGCAGAGGACTCCGCTGAGTCCGCTCTGAAGACGGGGACTTTCTGTTCTGTTGCTATATAAAGTGTTTATGGAACAACATAATGCCTGGACACATTTTTCATGCTTTATATCGTCTTGTATCAGAGTAACTCGATGGTTGTCCTTATCTGGGGTGACGGCTGATGTTTAAATCCCAATATATCACACTTAATGTGAAGCACTTTCCATGTGTTTTTGTCAGGAGAGATGGAATTTATAGAGGGAGGAAACCCTTTTATGCAATTTGCCCCCCCCCCCCCCCTTCAGACATCGCTGAGTGTCTGCTTTCCCCATTAACACATAATGAATAAAAAAGTCCGACATCACGGCAGACTACGCTGTCACATTAATGGCAGGAAGTCAGAAAATGGGGCTATGTGCTACTAGATACGCTTCAATCTGCACCAATATCTAGAAATATGCCATAGCAACTAATAGCATTGCATCAATGGCTGAGGACAGTCCATGGCATGAAAATCAAAGTTAGGCTGGCCATACACTATACAATTTGCTGTCCAATTTCTGCCCAATTTCCTTTAGATTTACCTTCAACTATGTAGTGCAATGTGAAAAAGAGAGGAAGGCGCCTCTAAGTGCAGTATTGATGATGTATTAGTGAACAATAGATAAATTGCACTTACAAGATACGTAAATAGTTAAAAAGACTTCCTGATCCTATAGACAGAATTGCTGACAGATGGCTGGATGTCTCACCTGGATCTTATTACACCACATGATGAGTCTTTTTAACTATTTATCTGTAAGTGCAATTTATCTATTGTTCACTAATAAATTGTCAATACTGCACTTAGAGGCGCCTTCCTCTCTTTTTCATGTTTACTTCATTAGAGCCTTGCTTCCACTCTAAGAAGAGCTGCCTCAGTGTTACTGCTCCCATCCATCCATCCATCCCTGATAGCCATCTGGCACCTTTATCCTACAGCTACAGAGGTTGGGCTCTAACAAGCGCGCCCTATACAATATACATTTTATGTAGTGCAACGGTCAGCCCAATTGGATACAATTGAAAGTGTTTAGGTTTGACCTTATATTATAAGGTTTTTGATAAATCTTTCATGCTAGCTGCTCCACCCACACAGATCTAGCGCTCGTTATCCAAAATATATGTAGTGTAACAGCCTGCCTAATTGGATACAATTGAAAGTGTTGTTTAGGTTTGACCTCATATTATATTGTTTTTGGTAATTCTAAACCAAAAATCTCAAGAAAATTGGATAATCTATGGCCAGGCTTAAAGTGGTTGTAAACCACAGATATGAAACATGAACAAAGCATATCCCCCCCATAGTGTGTACTTGTCTCAATCCAGAGCACTAAGTGTCATTTCTGTCTGCTGCTTTGTTCCTCTGCTATCAGCATGAATCACTTCTGACAAGTTTTCCTGACACCAAGAGAAAAAAGGTGACATGGGAAGGCACAGTCTGTGATTGACAGCCTCAGCTCTGTTCCTGTGAAGGTGGGTGTATTGCTTTCCTCCAATCAGCTATCAGAGTTATCCTTACTGATCAAACTTCAGCTCCCTTCCCCCTGCTTTTCAGAGCTGAGAGATCCAGTGTAAATGCTGCACTTTGAATAGATGTAGGGGACAGAAGGCTATAGATAAACAGGTCCACCTTATGTAGAAGGACTTGTTTCACGTCTGTCACTCAACCACAATAAACCCTAAATGGATGGCAGTTAGTTTGCTTTGCGCACTGTTTATCATAAACACTGACCACTTTCTTAATCATAAAATACGATTTCAACTTTTTTCACCCTTTTTTACATCTCAGTACTGCTGAACGCATGCAGCCTCTTTGCCGCCACTTCCTGTCTATACACACTGCAGCGATGGCTGCACAGTGCTTCTCACAGCAGGTTTCCTGAAAGGGGCGGACTGACAACTCATGGGGCCCCCGGGCAATAGGGGATCATGGGGCCCCTGTGTCCTTGCCCAAACTCAAAAAAGCTTATGAAAAAGGTACCAGGGGCATCTCATGGGGCCCCCTACTGACCCGAGGCCCTCGGCAGTGCCCGAGTTTCCAAATGGTCAGTCCGGCCCTGTTTCCTGATGATGGCAACAGTGGACCATGTCTGTGTAGTATGTGTTGTAATGGCCGCTTGTAGTCACCACTGGAAGCTTGTGTGACAGGGTGACAACGCAGGAGCACCTTAGTGAGACAGGGATGGAGCGTAGTCACCCTACTGACATTTATACGACTGAAATAAAATTGCAAATTAAAGAGGATGTCTAGAAAAATCAAATGTAAAGTCTGCAGCTACAAATACTGTAGCTGCTGACTTTTAATAAACATGCACTTACTGGTCCAGGGATCCAGCACTGTCCTCACCCAGGCTCGTTCTTTGGGTCCTGGGCCCCACCATCTTGGATGTGGGAAGTTGGCTGTGACTTCTCATGGTTTAACAGTCGGCTCCCCACTGCTCATGCACAAGTCGCACTGCTCTTTGTGAATGGACCCGCAGCATACCTGCAGGGGATACGAGCGGAAGTGGAACAGGTACCTGTCAGAAATAATATCTTGTGAGCTGCTATGCCAAATAATAAATAATAAAATGAGTGAAATTGTGATTGGCTCACACCATGCACATACCCATACACATACCCATACACAATGTGTTCAATATCAATCAATGCCGCCCTTCACTACCGATATAAACCAATAACAATCGGCATAAACATTTCGAAATCAGTGTCCATGCATTGCTATTCTCTGCGGTTATCTATCTCCACAAATGCTGGAATATTAAATGTCCTCGCTGTCCTCCTCCATCACATCAATGCCACAAAGAGATGACCAAAACACAGCGCTTTATCCTTACACAACATTTATTATGAAAACAATATCCAGTATTCCACTCACATGTAAGATGTTTAATATCGTGTGTTACAAAGTATCTCCCAGAGAGTACTGCTACCGCTATGGATCCCACAACCGCTAATCTGCAGCCAGCTGTACCGCTCTCTCCTATCCTACAAACGTTGTGATGTCAAAGCCCCTCCCCTACGCGTTACGTCACAGGGTCACGTGGCATCATCTGGGGGAATAATTCATAGGACAGTGGAGGAGACTCATGCTCACTGGACATCTCATCAGTCCATTTAACCACTTCAAGTCCAGACACTTGCACCCCCTTCCTGTCCATGCCAATTTTCAGCTTTCAGTGCTGTCACACTTTGAATGACAATTGTGCGGTCATGCAACACCGTACCCATATACATTTTTTAGCATTTTTTTGAGACAGGTGCTTGAGGTGATTTTAGCCGTATTATTTATTTATTTATTTCAGGTGCTTATATAGCGCCATCAATTTACGCAGCGCTTTACATATATATATTGTACATTCACATCAGTCCCTAACCCTCAAGGAGTGTACAATCTAAGGTATTAGTGCATTTGCGGCAGAAACAATTGAGTACTGTCTGTGATACTTTTTTTATTTGCACTAACAAACCATTTTGAGGACAAGCTTTCGGGGAGTGTCCCCTTCTTCAGTACTGCTTGGACCTGAAAAAGGGGACACTCCCCGAAAGCTTGTCCTCAAAATTGTTTGTTAGTGCAAATAAAAAAAGTATCACGGACAGTACTCAATTGTTTTTGAGACAGATAAAACTTTATTTTGGTGGTATTTATTCACCACTGGGATTTTTATTTTTTTGCTATATAAATGAAAAAGTCCAAACATTTTGAAAAAAAAGTGTTTTTCTTATAAAATGTTGCAATTAAATAATCTTTCTTCATAAATCTTGGCCAAATTGTATTCAGCTATCTTTTTTTTAAACACAAAAAATAACCCAAAGTAGTTTATAACCAACAATTATAATTTTTCAAATTATTTATTTTTTTTATTTTTTTTTATTATTATTATTGTTTTTTTTTTACATACTGTCACCCTAGCAGTACAGTGTCACCATAGTGACACTGTACTACTTGTGGGGGTTGAAGATCTTTTTGTTTTTTTTTCTTTACACTGATTGCTTTTACACTCATAAAGGCTGTAAAAGCAATCATTTCTCCTTCTCTCTGGCTGCATTCTTGCAGCCATTGAGAAATACTGTGAGAGCTGTGATTGGTCACAGCTTGTCACATGGTACAAGGCTGTTGTGAATAGCCTTGTACCGTGTGACCACTGTGATCATTCACAGATTTCACTAGTAGTAAGCAATGATGTCAGAAGTGACATCTTGCTTACTACTCTTCATGTGATCACTTGTTGGCCAATCAGTGATCACATGATCGGGACCTCACACAGAGGTCCCGTACAGCGATCGCGGTGCCAGGGAGCGCGTACAGGCAGTGAATGCAGAGGCCATTTATAAACGGCCACCTGATCCTGCACTGCTCCCTTCCAGCCGTTTATGTTCATGGGGCGGATGAGAAGTGGTTAAGGGACACACGTTATATATGACCTCACTTAGCAGTTTAGTCATACACACCAGGTGAGAGCACATCCGGAGGATGGAGGTGGCTTGCAGTATATAATCACACAAGGTGTTCTAAGACGCATTTAATATTCCAGCATTTGTGGAGACAGATAACCACAGAGAATAGCAATGCATGGACACTGATGTAGAGTCATTTATGCCGATTTTTATTGGTTTATATCAGTAGTGAAGCGCGGCACTGGATTGATATTTAATTACCTGTCAGAAATAGGTACTCGCTCCCTAAAAAAAAAAAAAAATCCAAAAGTGTTGGGGGAGGGGAGAGAGGAAGACGAACAGAACTGCCCTTTTTTTGGGAATGGGACATATAGTGCAATATTAAACATCTGATGGAGACCTCTAGTGGCCAAATTCAACAGCTACATGTAATACATGTTTATCAATACTACTGTTACAATGTAGCAACACTGTATGGACCATTTAAATGCATAGAGGTGTGATATTAAAGCAAAAAAACAAACAAAAACACAACAGAGTGTTGTTATTAATTTCTTATTTTAGTAATATACATATCAATAAGGTAAAAAAAAAAGTTAAAGCCCAACTCTGGGAAACTTACAAATTATCCATTGCAATGGGGCTTTGCCCGCACTGCAAGGTTTAATTGCTTTTTTAGGTCTAGGGCAGGGGTCTTCAAACTTTTGAAACCAAGGGCCAGTTTACTGCCCTTCAGGTCTTAGAGGGACTGGACTGTGACATGTGGGAGTAAAAAATGGTTTCAGTGGGAAGAATAGTGCTCCATCTTTGGTGTCAGTGGGAAGAATAGTGCTTGATTGCTGGTATAAGTGGGAGGAATTGCCCCTTTTCATTGGTGTCAGTGGAAGGAATAATGTTCCATCTTTTGGTGTCAGTGGGAAGAATAATGCTTGATTGTTGGTATAAGTGGGAGTAATTGCCCCTTGTCATTGGTGTCAGTGGGAGGAACAGTGTTCCATTATTGGTGTCATTGGAAAGATTAGTGCCTGATCATTGGTATCAGTGGAAGGAATTATTCCATCCTCTGACATCAATAACAAGGAGCAATTCCTTCCACTGATATCAATGATCAGGCACTATTCTTTCCAATGACACCAATGATGGAAGACTATTTCTCCCACTAACACCAATGAAAAAGGGCGATTCCTCCCACTAATACCAACAATCAGGAACTATTCTTCCCACTGACACCAAAGATGGAGCACTATTTCTCCCACTGACACCAATAATGGGACACTATTCCACCCACTGACATCAATAATGGGGCACTATTCCTCCCACTGATATCAATAATGGGACACTATTCCACCCACTGACATCAATAATGGGGCACTATTCCACCCATTGATATCAATAATGGGACACTATTCCACCCACTGACACCAATGATGGGGTGCTATTCCACCCACTGATACCAATAATGGGACACTATTCCACCCACTGACATCAATAATGGGACACTATTCCACCCACTGACATCAATAATGAGGAGCAGTGTCCCATTGTTGGTGTCAGTGGGAGGAATAGTTCTTCATCAGTGGTGTCCAGTGGGAGGAATAGTGCCCCAACGGCCAAAAGCAAAGGGCCACAGTTTGGAGATTACTGGTCTAGGGGACTTAGAAAAGAAGATCTACTTACCCGAACCTCCACTCCTCTGTGCTGCTAGACCAGTTCCTGCAGCGTCTTCTTCCCCATGCTCAAACAGTCTAAGGTCCCAACGTCATCAAGACCAATGCAGAGTCCATAGCAGTGCATTGGATGTGATGGTGCCAAGTGATAGTCTACCGCCTGGGCATGAGGGGAGCATCATCTGCCAGGTGAATGGCGGATCAGGTAAGTTAAACTGCTCCCCCCATCCCCACCCCACCCCAGACAAAAGAAGCAGTTCACCTTGCAGGCAGAGCACAGCCCCACTACAGGAATCATGTTTAAGTTCCCCAGACTTGGGCTGTAAGTGATGTTTAGAATAGTTTGTAATTATTTGCATTTTATTTTTATACAACTCTTGATACTCTTAATAAAAGCATCTGCCAAATGCACATTAACACAGCTTGATGAAAAAGGAAGGTGATTTACTCCATCAATGTTTGCTGCTGGGCTGTTTATTCTGCCGACAGCTAAATGTGTATCGTCCTTATGATTAAAGCTGAATTCCAATAATTCAGCCACTTTGTAAAAGGTTCAGACACATTATGAGTTAAGTCCAAGGAGGTGCATTTCATCTGCTGAACTTATCTCTATTATTTATATCTGACAGGTTTATGACTCTGCCAAAGCATACACTGACAATCGAGGCTGTGACAGAGGAGAGATAGGCACACTAAGCAGCTATGTCCCTCTGCTGCCCATTCAGAGAAGCCTTTGTATTTTCTGAGTGATTTCAGACATTGCAAAGGCTTCTGTGTATGGGTAGGAGGAGAGAAAGAGCAAGCACAGCAGCTGCATCAACTCTAATGCTGAAGATGCTTAGACCTAAACAGGGGCGGACTGACAACTCATGGGGCCCCCGAGCAATAGGGGATCATGGGGCCCCTGTGTCCTTGCCCAAACTCGAAAAAGCCTATGAAAAAGGTACCAGGGGCATCTCATGGGGCCCCCTTCTGACCCCGGCCCTTGGGCAGTGCCCGAGTTTCCAAATGGTCAGTCCGCCCCTGGACCTAAAGTATCAGTGTTGGGCTCCCAGAAATACAGCGATAGCCGTCTTCCAGGAGTCAGATGTAAATATTAGAGATCAGGGGTGGACTGACAACTCATGGGGCCCCCGGGCAATGGGGGATCATGGGGCCCCTGTGTCTTTGCCCAAACTCAAAAAAGCCTATGAAAAAGGTACCAGGGGCATCTCATGGGGCCCCCTACTGACCCCGGGCCCTCGGGCAGTGCCTGAGTTTCCAAATGGTCAGTCCGCCCCTGTTAGAGATAAGCCCAGGAGGTGTCACGCAGCTCCATGGACTAAATTCATTCTGTGCCTTCACTTTTTACAAAGCATCTGAATTTCTGGAATTCAACTTTAAGCACTATGGGCTGGAAAAATAGGTGATTGAGCTGCAGTTTTCACACTCCTGTGCGTTCCCCTGCAGTGTGATTTTCAAATTGCACTGGAACACAAACCAACTAATGCATCCACTACTTTCAAAAAAATTATTATTATTATACAGGATTTATATATTATTATTATTATTATACAGGATTTATATATTATTATTATTATACAGGATTTATATATTATTATTATTATACAGGATTTATATTATTATTATTATTATACAGGATTTATATTATTATTATTATACAGGATTTATATAGCACCAACAGTTTGCTCAGCACTTTACAATATAACAGGAGACAATACAGCAACAATACAGTTCAATACAAGAGGGATAGGAGGGCCCTGCTCCGTGGAGCTTACAATCTAAGAGGGAGGGGCTGGTAGTAACTGTGGGGGATGGAGTGGTAGGAAGAGTAGAAGATTCCATAATTAGCTGAAGGCAGGATAGGCTTCCCTGAAGGGATAGGTTTTCAGAGATCACCTAAAAGTGAGCAGAGTAGGCGATAGCCTGATAAATTGGGGTAGAGAGTACCAGAGGATGGGGGAGGCTCTGGAGACGTCCTGGAGAAAATGAGCTTCACCCAGTTACATGGTACTGAGGCGCCACGCGATCTGGTGCCTGCAAATGCACTGCATGTGCAATCTGCATTTGTGGTGCCATTAACAATATGTTGACACATGCAGCAGATCATAAAAGCAGTGCGTTTTGAACGCAGTGTGGGAAATGTGCAGGAACACGCCTTTCCCGCACCCCCGTTTAGGCTGCCTAACAGCTCAACTAAACTGTGTACTGGTAGCTGGAGGGGGTAGTATATATTACACCGGTCATGATGCAAAAATTAGACATTGTCAGAAAGAACCGCTGGAAAATGCAACCCAATCACATACATGAGATTGTGCCATAAGCACCTCGCAACCACGTGTAAAGCACACGGTTGTGCCTTGGTGCTGTGGACTTGCACTTGCTAAAACAGATGTTCAGGACAACATAAGGACTCTGAAAAGTGATCTGCAAACAATACCACCACAAAGGTGAACAAGCCCTTTCTACAAAAGATTTTTTTTCTTTGATGTATGTTCAGCTGTGAATGTCCGGGCATCTTTGCATTACACCCATTGAGGAGAATGAAGCATTGAATTATACTGTCATTTTCAGGCATGGTCCCGAAGCCACCATCCTATAGGTGTGGGGTATGTAAAGACGGCCTCTTGTTTTTGTTATCTCTACTTAGCATTTGTGTTTGTTTACATGTTGCTGTCACCTCTCACCCACAATACGGACACTAGTGGACTCTTCTCCAATCCCTGGTATCTCCTATCAGTTGCATACTGCACGTCCTCACCGTAATGGGGCGGAGCCCTTCTTGGAATGTCTTATCTGTGTCTGGAAGTGGAAGAAGCGGAGGCCTTCTTTATCTCCAGGAGCAAGAACGCTCACATATCTGTGTCTAGTATCCCTCATTGTCTTCTTATCAGCGCCAGGACATCAACAACAACTCTAGGCAGATAAAAATATAACACGTAACAATGCAGTGGAGTATTCCTATAAACCTGTGGACTCCAAACGGCAGCCCGGGGAGCCATATGTGGTCCTTTGTTAATCTGGCCCTTGGGGCACAATTTCATCAATGATGGGACACCATTCCTCCCATTGATACCCTACTTTTCCTCCCATTGATACCAACAGTGGTGCCTCTAATTGTAACCAATGATGGGGCATTGTTTATGCCCACTGATGCTGGGGCATTTTCTGCTCCCACTGGCCACAGTCTGGCCCCCTAAAGCTGAAGGACAGTAAACTGGCCCTTTGCTTAGAAAGTTTGGAGACCCCTGCTATAAACTAACAAAAGTGTGGCCATTTGCTGAATGGAATGGAATACGAATTCTTGAAACTGTCTGAGTGTTATGAATGTACCATGTGTCCAACAGTCTGGGGGATGTCATGTACAGTACAGTGTAGTGCCGTCTCTGGTGGTCAGATTAGAGGCATTGCCACTACAGCAGTCAGTGGAGAAGTGCGCTGTTACATTGGCGGACAATGGAGAATAGACATGTACGATTCATTTAATTTGTTTTTGGACGAAAATTTCATTTTCAGTATGTATCTGAATTTAATTTTCAGTATGTATCTGAATTTAATTTTCAGTATGTATCCGAATTTCTGATGGACATTTGGCTGATGTCTCATGATGTGATAATCCGGGCCCATGGGGAAGCAAATTCAATTTTCAAATTTGTCTGATAAAATAATGAATGATCCACATTCATTGTGAATAGCTGGTTGTTAAGAAGTGGCCAGCCGCTGCGTCCCTAACAACCATGACTCATCTGCTGTCCGAGGGATTCCCCACTGACAGCAGAATGTAGGCAAAACAAGTGCTGGCATTACAGTAAAAAAAAAACAAAAAACAACATGAGGCCCGCTCCCCCTCAGTTCATACCAGGCCCTTTTAGGTCTGATATGGATTTTGAGGTGGACCCCATACCAAATTTTTTATTTAAAAAGGCATGGGGTCCCTCCTAAAATCTATACCAGACCCATAGATCTGGTATGGATTTTAAGGGGAACCCCAAGCCAAAATGTTTTTTTAAAAGACATGGGGTTTCCCCTAAAATCCATACCAGATCCTTATCGGAGCATGGACCCCGGAAGGACAGGGAAGGGAGGGGACAAGTGAGTACCCCTCCCCAAACCATACCAGGCCACATGCCCTCAACATAGAGGGGGCCTTTGGGGCAGGGGGGCCCCTGTTCAAAGTACCTTCTCCCCATATTGATGAGGACAAGGGCCTCTTCCCCACAACCCTCAGCCAGTGGTTGTGGGGATGTGGGGGGGGGGGGGGGTGACATATATCGGAATCTGGAAGACAACTTTAACAAGGAGGCCCCCAGATCCCAGCCCTCATGTGAATGAGTATAGGGTACATAGTACCCCTAATCATTCACCTAAAAAAATATCAAAAGTAAATAAAAACCCAGACAGTTTTTGACAAGTCCTTTCTTTAAAAAAAATAAATACATGTCTACTGAAGTAGATCCAACGTGAATTACGATGGACACCGACCCACGCGAAAAAAAAACAAAAAAACTCGCTGAACACAACCGGTCCCGTGGGGAAACACTCACCGAATAACAGGTAAACATGAGAAAGAGAGGTCACCCAGTGATGTCACTGGGTAATCACGCCCCCATGTTTATCCTGTCATCCGGTGAGTGTTGAGACTAGAGAGACACTCGGTGAATGAAAGGTAAACATGGGGCGGAGTCACTCAGTGACAACACCAGGTGACCCTGCCCCCATGTTTAGCTGTCATTTGGCGAATATATCTCAATGGGATTGGTCAAGTTAGGCAGGCAGCGAGGTTTTTTCGTGCGGGTTGGCGTTCATCATGATTGACATTGGACCTACTTGGGGGGACATTTCCTTTTTGTTTTGTTTTGTTTTGTTTATAAAGTCTTGTCAAAAACTGTCTCTAGGATTTTATTTACTGTTGACATTTTTTTTGGTGAGTGACTAGGGGTACTATGTACCCCATACTCATTCACATGGGGGGAGCTGGGATCTGAGGGCTCCCTTGTTAAAGGATACTACCAGTTTCCAATAAGTCAACCCCCCCCCGCAACCCAACAACCACCAGGCCAGGGTTGTGGGGAGGAGGCCCTTGGGGACAAGTTGCTTTGGGGGGGAACTCCCTTCCCCCAAAGCATCCATTTCTTGTCATACCCCATCCTTTCCTGGACTGCCAGGATGCATACTCAGATAAGGGTCTGGTATGGATTTTGGAGGGGACCCTACACCATTTATTTTGTTAGTTTTGGAGTGGGGTTTCCCTCAAAATCCATCCAGACCCGAAGGGCCTGGTAAGAATTGGGGGGGGGACTCCCACGCTGTTTTTTTAAAAACTTTTTCTGTTTACATCCTGCTGTCAGCAGGGAATATTGAATCCTTCTGAATAGTTTCAATATAATTACATAATTTTTTTAATCCACCAGGACCAACGTAAATACAAAACGAATGCCGAAGGCATGAAACAAATTCAGAGAACGAGTCTTTATTCAATTAACAAATGCATCTGAAACTAAATGAAAATTTCAGGTGTGCACATGTCTAGTGGAGATGTGTGCTGTTACATTGGCAGTCAATGGAGAAGAACGCTGTTACAGGTGGCGGTCAGTGGAGATGTGCGCTGTTACAGGTGGCGGTCAGTGGAGATGTGCGCTGTTACAGGTGGCGGTCAGTGGAGAAGTGCGCTGTTACATTGGCAGTCAATGAAGAAGCACGCCGTTACAGGTGGCGGTCAGTGGAGAAGTGCGCTGTTACATTGGCAGTCAATGAAGAAGCACGCCGTTACAGGTGGCGGTCAGTGGAGAAGTGCGCTGTTACATTGGCAGTCAATGAAGAAGCATGCTGTTACAGGTGACGGTCAGTGGAGATGTGCGCTGTTACAGGTGGCGGTCAGTGGAGATGTGCGCTGTTACAGGTGGCGGTCAGTGGAGATGTGCGCTGTTACATTGGCAGTCAATGAAGAAGCACGCCGTTACAGGTGGCGGTCAGTGGAGAAGTGCGCTGTTACATTGGCAGTCAATGAAGAAGCACGCCGTTACAGGTTGCGGTGAGTGGAGAAGTGCGCTGTTACATTGGCAGTCAATGAAGAAGCACGCCTTTACAGGTGGCGGTCAGTGGAGATGTGCGCTGTTACAGGTGGCGGTCAGTGGAGATGTGCGCTGTTACATTGGCAGTCAATGAAGAAGCACGCTGTTACAGGTGGCGGTCAGTGGAGATGTGCGCTGTTACATTGGCAGTCGATGAAGATGCACGCCGTTACAGGTTGCGGTGAGTGGAGAAGTGCGCTGTTACATTGGCAGTCAATGAAGAAGCACGCCTTTACAGGTGGCGGTCAGTGGAGATGTGCGCTGTTACATTGGCAGTCGATGAAGATGCACACTGTTACAGGTGGCGGTCAGTGGAGAAGTGCGCTGTTACATTGGCAGTCAATGAAGAAGCACGCTGTTACAGGTGGCGGTCAGTGGAGAAGTGCGCTGTTACATTGGCAGTCAATGAAGAAGCACGCTGTTACAGGTGGCGGTCAGTGGAGATGTGCGCTGTTACATTGGCAGTCGATGAAGATGCACGCTGTTACAGGTGGCGGTCAGTGGAGAAGTGCGCTGTTACATTGGCAGTCAATGAAGATGCACGCTGTTACAGGTGGCGGTCAGTGGAGAAGTGTGCTGTTACATTGACCATTAGTAAAGACGTGCGCTGTTACATTGGCAGTCAATGGAGAAGCACGCTGTTACAGCTGGCGGTCTGTGGAGAAGTGCGCTCTTACATTGACCATCAGTAAAGAAGTGCGCTGTTACACTGGAAGTCAGTGGAGAAGTGTGCTGTTACCTTGGCCATCAATGGAGAAGTGCGCGGTTATAATGGTGGTCAGTTTAGAAGAACTGTTGCTACATTAGTAGTCAGTGGATAAGTGTGCCATTACATTTACAATCAGTGTGGAAGTGAACATTCAGTGGAATAAAAAAAAATTTGGTTATCTTCTCTTCATAACAGAATTCAGCTGAAGTGCAATAGGGTCCACTCAAAAGAGATTTCAGAAGAATTGCTACAGGTTTGCTTACAGAGGGGAAAATAATTATTTAATCCCCTGTAGATTTTGGCCCACTTACAAAAAAATGAAGGGTCTATAATGTTTATCATAGGTGTATTTTAAATGATAGAGACAGAATATCAACCAAAAAATCCAGAAAAAACACAATACAAATGTTATAAATTGAGCTGCAAATTAGTGAGTAAAATAAGGAGTGGTGCACCGAAGTGAAAATTCTGGTGCCGAAACCGAAAATTCAAAATGCACTTGGCCGAAAACCGAAACCGAAATGCGCAGTTTTTAAAAAAAGAATATATTTTTTTTGTAAAAAAATACACTGGTTAAAAAAAAAAAAAACAATATTTACCCCAATTTCTTTGTAAAGCAAATAGATAGAGCGAGTAAATAGATACCCAACATGTAACGCTTTAAAATTGCGCACGTTTGTGGAACAGCATGAAACTGTGGTACTTAAAAATCTCCATGAGTGATGCTTTAAACATTTCTACAGGTTAGTAGTGGAAGGTTACAGAGGAGGTCTAGAGTGAGAATTATTGCTCTTGCTCTGACGTTGTGGCGATAGCTCACATGTGTGGTTTGAACACCGTTTACATATGTGGGCATGGCCTACGTATGCGTTCACCACTATGTGCGAGCACGGGGGGACAGGGGTACTTTAAACTTTTTTTTTAATTTATTAATTTTTTTTTTCTGCACTGTCCCATTGAAAACATTTTTTATTCTTATCACAAAGAATGCATGCATCCCTTGTGATAGAAATAATTAGTGACAAGTCCTCTTTATGGAGAGATACGGGGTCAATAAGACCCCACATCTCTCCTCTGCAATGTAAAGCATTAGATAAAAAAAAAAGCATTGATCTGGTCTAGTGCTTTAAAAAAAAGTGGCTGGAACGGGAAGTGATATCGCTCCGGTCCTCCAAGGGCATAGAGATGAGTGGCGGCCATCTTAACTTTACTCATCTCTATGCCCAGCGCCGGGATCGATGGTTTCTCAGGTAAGGCTAAGAACTACCAAGCGGCGGGCGGCAACGAGGGGCAGGGTTTTTTCGGCACCTGTGTCGGTGCTTTTTTTCATTTCAGGCAATGACCGAAAAGGGGTGTTTTTGGCCTAAACGTTTCGGCCACCAAGGGATCAGCCCAGGACTACACAGGAGGAGCTTGTGAATGATCTCAAGGCAGTTGGGACCACAGTCACTAAACAAGCCATTGATAACACAATAAGCTGCCATGGATTGAAATCCTGCAGTGCCCTCAAGGTTCCCCTCCTCAAGAAGGCACATGTCCAGGCCATTCTGAAGTTTGCCAATGAACATCTAAATGATTCAGAGAAGGATTGAGAGAAAGTGCTATGGTCAGATGAGACCGAAATTGAGCTCTTTGGCATTAACTCGACTTTCTGTGTTTGGAGGAAGAAAAGTGCTGACTATGAACCCAAGAACACCATCCCTACAGTCAACCACGAAGGTGGAAACATTATGCTTTGGGGCTGTTTCTCCGCTAAAGGTACAGGCCGACTTTGCAGCACTGAGAGACCAATGGACAGAGCCATGTATTGTAAAATCTTGGATGAGAACGATCTTCCCTCAGCCAGAACACTGAAGATGGGTTGCGGATGGGTCTTTTAGCATGACAATGACCAAAACATACCACGGAGGCAACAAAGGAGTGGCTCAAGAAGAAGCACTTTAAGGTCATGGTGTGGTCTAGCCAGTCTCCAGACCATAATCCTATAGAAAATTTATGGAGGGAGCTAAAATTTCGAGTTGCCAAGTGACAGCCAATAAACCTTAAGGACTTAGAGAAGATCTGTAGAGAAGAGTGAACCAAAATCCCTCCTGAGATGTGTGCAAACCTGGAAACCAACAAGAAACATCTTACCTCTGTGCTTTCCAACAAGGGTTCCTCCACCAAGTACTAAGTCATGGTTTGTTTCTGGATCAAATACTTATTTTACTCACTGAACTGCAACTCAATTTATCACATTTGTATCATGAGTTTTTCTGGATTTTTGATTGATATTCTGTCGCTATCATTTAAAATACAGCTATGATAAAAATTTTAGACCCTTCATTTTTTTGTAAGTGGGCATACTTCCAAAATCTGCAGGGGATCAAATAATTATTTTCCCCAATGTACAGTATACTATCAATTTATGGTCAGGCAAGCAATGTGCTGCTGATGCATGTGTAAAGTGTGCAAACAGCACTCCCAGACAAGCTACAAACTCGTATGTCAGCGGATGGCCAGCCCTGGTCTCACCTCTATTGCTTGTCCCTTCCAGCGATGTTTCTGATCACACCGAATGACACACTCTGCACTTTACATGGGGAGCAGGCGGTCCTGTGTATGCTAATTTGTTCAGTGGTCTGCACATTAGACTGCTATGATGTGCATGTTCTAAACAGACCCGCCCAGTACGTATATTCCTTTTTTCCAATGGTCCTCTGTCCGGTGACATCACAGATCCTTCTTCTTCTCTTCTGCTGGGGCCGACCGTTCCTTTATTCCGCTATAAATGGCGCTCATGAGAACAGTAGCTGAGGAGAGAATAACAGAATGAACATCACTTTACAGTGAAAAAGGAGCATAAAGGATTTCATTTCCCAGAACTGAACTGATAATTCCATATGAATTGAATGAATTCCACAGTGAGGATCCATGCTGATGCCCTTGATGGGGGATCACAAACACTGGTTTGTCGGCAAATATGAACAGAAGTAAGGCCTTTGGGTGGTTGCAAGTCCAACATGTTTGTTTTCATTTTTCCATAATAATGACAGAATTGTGTAATTCTCTTTATAAGCTTTTATACAATAATTTATTACATTCTGAGCTCTGCTCCTGATTAATGGCGGGCACATCTGGATTATTAGACGATGAACTGCTTATAGTTTATTCTAGAAAATTAGATACCACTGAACTGTTATGACCAGAAGATAGAGAAGAGAGGGAACTTTGGTTCTAGAGAGAGCTGGTAGTGGAAACAGCATTAACAGGAGGGCAGAGATTGAGCGAAGCATGACATATCATGAATATATATGATCCTATCCCTGCACCATATATCCCTACACCATGCATCCCTGCACCATGCATCCCTGCACCATATATCCCTGCACCATACATCCCTGCACCATACATCCCTGCACCATACATCCCTGCACCATATATCCCTGCGCCATATATCCCTGCGCCATACTTCCCTGCACCATATATCCCTGTATCATATATCTCCGTACCATATACTCCTATACCACATATGCCAATATCATATTACCCTTTCTCATATATCCCTGTATCATATCATGTACTATATATCCTTATGTCATATACCTTATGTCATATGTCCAAATAGACCTCTGACACCTCACCTTTGAGACAGAAAAAGGAGATTGCGGACACAGCCCTCAATCTCCAACTCTGCAGCCTCAGCTGCACTGAATGAATGGATAGGAATAGCTCTGTACAGAGCTTCTCTTATTCACAAAATGAAACATAGTAAACACATTTAAAAAGCTCAGGGGGGCAGCAGAAAAATGCTGGCTAGGAGGAGTGGCTGTATAGATGAACCAATCTTTCCATGTTCCTACTGCAGCCATTGAATGCCAGCTTCTCCTCTCCCTCCCGCAGGAAATCAGCGGCTGCAGTAGGAACATGGAGGGATTGGTTCCTCTATATGCAGCCTCTCCTCTTATCCAGGCATAAAGGGGGCTGCACGGGCACTCTTCAGCATTGGGCCAGGTCACAGCTGTGACCCCTGCGACCCCTGTAGGTATGCCCCTGGCATATACCCCTGTACCATATATTCTTATATCATATATCCCTATACCATACATTCCTGTACCATATATCCCTTTACTATATATCCTTATGTCATATACCCCTGTATCATACATCCCTATACCATATATCCCATTACTATTTCATCTTTTATCATATACCCCTATACCATATATTCCTTTACTATATATCCCTGTATCATATATCTGTACCATATACCCCATACCATATATCCCTTTACTATATATCCCTTTACTATATATCTCTGTACCATATATCCCTTTACTATATATCCTTTTATCATACATCCCTATACCATACTGTATCTCTCTATTCCATATATCTCTGTAGCATTATAGTTTTTCCCTGTATCACATATTCCTATATGACATATCCCTGTATCTGCAAACAAGGAAGAAAGGAGAGGAGAATAGCTGGGTGGGTAGAGAGAAAGAAAAGCAAACAGAGAAGAGAAGAAGGGACTTGCATGAGTTGTAACATCTCACATAGAACGAACCAGCATTGTGTTAATCTACTCCATGTGTTCATATTTCCTCTGTGATTCCAGCTCTTCCACCTCGGCTCCAGTTCTATAAATCAGGATTTTGGCCCATCCAATCACCTCTCCTGGTAAATTAAAACTCTCCAGCAGATGGGCCTCATCTTTACACTGTCAGTGCCCAGGCAGCTTTTGAAATGAATTGGATCTCTATTAAAAGGCAGTGAAATTACTGCCAGGACTGATCATGGAAGCGATAGACTAAACTCAAGTGAACTTTGTCTCCCCGAACAAAATGGCTGCACCTCAGGCAAGCAAGGGACAGGTGAATAAATAAAACACAGTCCATAAGGAAGGTGCAGAGTTGTGTTGGGTGTTCACCGTGTAACATTTTCACTCAGTGCTGAATTTTTTAAATCCTTTTCCTTCTCAGTATTGGGAAGGGTGGGGGGGTCACTAAAGTTCATCTCATTGGTCTTATCTTGGGTGTGAGGTGTTGCACTGCGCTGAGATAGCTACTCTGAGGCTGCTGGAAGATAATCTGAATGGTAGGCCAGTGAGATGAGGGCCAGGGCCTATGAACGGTCTCACGCACACAACTATTCCAAACCTCCAGAATCCACTTAGTGCGATCTATGTAGTGCAGACAGCCAACAGTCAATGACCACCAAGGTTTGGAAGGCCTGTCCCTGAAAACTTTGCTATACTTATATGTTTCAAGACTCACAAACTATTCTTAGTTATAATGTTTATTGCTTACTTACGTTGGTTCTGTGGAGAGGATGGGGTGATGTCACCATCTCCACCTTGTCCATTCAGAAAACACCGTTGTATTCATTGACAAAAATACAGGGTGTTCCGTGGATGGTGGCAGTACCGAGCAACTTACATTGTACAAAAAAATGGCAACCACCCCAACCTACAACTGGCCTTTACAGTAATGCGTACATGGAAGGGGAACGTACATCACAAACAAAAGATTTCCCAGCACACTTACCAGCCAGCCTGCAAAACAACCGAACTGCCATGTCTAACAGTTCACGTTCAGAGGGTTTTGTTTGCGAACATTTGCAAATATATGCGTAACCTGCAGTCCCCATGACAAGGGACCTCTGTATACTGTGGTCCTAACTCTACAATTTTCAGAGCCTCCATAGTAGGAGCACATATAAGAATGGATAGGATGAAAAAATTAAAAAAATAATTTTCACTATTTTTTTTTTTACATACTGTCACCAGTGCAGTACAGCATCATCATATAACTGGCATGGTGGTGAACATTTTTTTTATTATTTTTTAAGTTTTTTTTTTATTTTTTTAAGATTGTTTTTTCATATTTTACTATGACCAAAGTAGTACAATGTTACCATAGTAACATTGTACTACTTTGGGGAAGTGATCAGTATTTTTTTTTTACACAATTTGCTTATAGCAAAGAATTACTTTGCTATAAACAAGCATTTACCTGAATGACATCGATTCATTCAGGGTTTTTTTTTTTTTTGGTGCTTAGCTGTGATTTGGCCACAGCTAATCACATGACATGTGCATGTGACCTGCTGTGACCTTTCACAGCTAGACACTAGTATATAATGGATGGTATGAATGAAGCCATCCATTGTATACAACTGTCATGTGACCTTCTGTGATTGGTCACAGCAGGTCACATGGTACCGGCAACGGGGTCGGTACTCTGATCTGTCATTGGCCGTGTCCGGCGTACACGGCCGGTGACAGATCGCGCCGCTGCGCGGCTCTGCAACTGCGCGAACTGCGCATGTGCGGGAGGACGCCAAATGGCGTACACCCCGGAAAGCTAATGCATTTTTGCGGCCGCCAAACGGCTATAGGCCAGGCGGCAAATGGTTAATGTACAGTGTTACATACAACAGTATGTAACAAACATATCACCGAGAAAGTTTCCGACAGTGAAAAATGAATTTCTATCTTCTAAGGTTGGCCATACATTATACCAATTTTTTGAGAATTTTTCTTTAGATTTATCAAAAACCTTATAATAGGAGGTCAAACCTAAACACTTTCAATTGTATCCAATTAGGCAGGCCGTTGCACTACATAAAATGTATATTGTATAGGGCGTGCTTGTTAGAGCCCAACCTCTGTAGCTGTAAGATAAAGGTGCCAGATGGCTATCAGGGATGGATGGATGGATGGATGGACGGGAGCAGTAACACTGAGGCAGCTCTTCTTAGAGTGGAAGCAAGGCTCTAATGCAGTAAACATGAAAAAGAGAGGAAGGTGCCTCTAAGTGCACTATTGACGATGTATTAGTGAACAATAGATGAATTGCACTTACAGGATTAATAGTTACAAAGCCTCATCTTGTGATGTAATAAGATCCAGGTGAGACATCCAGCCGTCCATCAGCAATTCTGTCTATAGGATCAGGAAGTCTTTTTAACTATCTATCTTGTAAGTGCAATTTATCTATTGTTCACTAATACATCGTCGATACTGCGCTTAGGCAAGCCATAGACGGGCCATTTATTGGCCGAATTTTCAGCCGATAAACGAAAAATCGGTCAGCCCCGTTGCTGAAACCTATGTCCGCAAGAAATGGCCGTTTTTCGTGTATTTTCCAGCATGACCGATAAAAATAAATGAGCAGATCTGCGAAAAACAGCCGATAGGCTGGCCCCACTAACGACATGATTATCGGCCAATTTTTCGTGCGGACACAAATTCGGCCGATAAACGACCCGTCTATTGCCTGCATTAGAGGCGCCTTCCTGTCTTTTTCACATTGCACTACATAGTTGAAGGTAAATCTAAAGGAAATTGGGCGGAAATTGGACAGAAAATTGTATAGTGTACAGATTATCCCCACACCAAACTGGTTTATACCAAATATGGAGAGCGTGCAAAGTGCGCAAAGGCTACACGATGGCGGCCCCTGTAAAGGAGATCTCTGAAGTCTGCTAGATTTATAGTGAACCTGTCAGCACAGAAATATAGGAGCTGCCATTGCTGGCTTGTTTTTAAAGGTAGGAGCTCCAGCTGTCATCCTGATGCCGATGCACTTATCTGGAGCAAGGATGAAATATCTGAATTTCTGGTCATTGAATTACATTGAGTAGTGAATACAGGGATCAGGATGACAGCCCCAGGGCCTGCACCTCTAGCAACATATGTTGGCAATGCCGGTTTTCATATTTTTGTAATGACCATTCCATTTAAAATACATCCAGGTTGAACTGGATGAACTAGTGTCTTTATTTAACCTTACTAACTATAATTATGTATGCAGCTGGGGCGGACTGACTGCTCTATTTCAGATTTCAGTGTTTTTGGTTTGATTATGTTATTGAATTAAATTTATTATTATATTATTATTTTTTATGATTATTTATTATATTATAATTTATGATTTTGTGTTTCAAATGTGATCATACCCGGGATATTTACTAGACTCTTGTTCGGACAGATATCAGTGAGTTATTCCTAAAAATTACAGGCCTACAATAAAAAAAATGACATATCTCCATGCAAAAAAATGTATTGCTTTGAGCACAGAAATATGGACATAATCAGACCGCTAGGGAGGTTAAAGATGGCTCTACTTCTGGCCAGCCCTTGTTGATGTGGAAGCTTCTCCAGGCCCTTCTGTGAATGGGCTCCCACAACTTCCTAACATTTGTGAAGGGGGGTCTTCTAGGGGGCTGGACATATATGGGGGGGGGGCACCAGAAGAGAAAAGTCCCATCTTGGGTAGAGGATGAAGCAATAAATGGCCTTTTGTACAATTCAATGTACTGACAGTCTGGTACAGGGGCGGACTGACCATTTGGAAACTTGGGCACTGCCCAAGGGCCCAGGGTCAGTAGGGGGCCCCATGAGATGCCCCTGGTACCTTTTTCATAGGCTTTCTTGAGTTTGGACAGAGGGGCCCCATGATCCCCTATTGCCCGGGGGCCTCATGAGTTTTCAGTCCGCCCCTGGTATGCAGCAAGCAAAATCATTTTGGTGAACCATAAAAATAATCAGGGAAATGCTGAGTTATTTATATTTTTTTAAAGGCAGATTTAGCAGGATTCATAGCACTGCATCCTCTTGTCACAGGTCTCTATGCTTTGCAACTACACACTCATGCTCCAGCGTGGATGAGGTTGCAGTGGGACTCAGCAGAGGATGGGGAAGTATGGGGAAAAGAGGTCATTTTATCCAAGACTGGGGCCACCAGAAGATTTGGCAATGACAGAGCTTGGATTGTAAGGCTGTATGGGAGCTCCTATTCTTTTTTTTCCAGGCGGTGATAGGAAGTTTATGAAAATATTCCAATCCAAAATATAATTGCTCAAATTAAAAATTAATAGAATAGAATGTTTAACACTACATTGTCCACTCCAGGAACTCAACATTTTTTGAATTCATACAGAGATGTGATATTTCTTCTACAAGAAAAAAAAAATGAATGTTTGGTATTATTGCAATGGTAAATGTATGAAGGCCAAACCAACAGATTTACCCTTCTGGTGGCCCCGTTAAAGTAGGGCCACCAATAATGACTTGGAGCTCAAAATTCATCTCCCTTTGACTTCAAAAGGGTTCGGGTTTGGCATCTGAATTTCTGTGAAGTTCACCAAACCAACCAAATCCAGGTACATTCGACTCATCACTAGAGTTCACACAGAGCTAAGGACTTTCTCACTACCCCACGTGAGAGTCTTGGGTGCCTTAAAGGCCTTTCACCAGGAGAGGAGGTGAGCCGCCTGATCCCCCGTACATGGAAGTAGAAGGCAGTTCTCTTCACTCCTGGGGAACAGCAAGGCCACTTTGGGTTTAATATCACTCACAGTGACCCCAATACCACTCAAAAGTCCATCGCTGTCATCACTTCAGTTGTGGGTGCTCAGTTCTTCGGGGTCTGCGCCCCCCAACCAGTCTGCATATTATAAATATTGAGGACCCTGCACTGTGCTGTTTCCTTTAATGCATTTCACCCCCTGCTGGGACTTGAATGACTTAATGACATATAAAGCCATTTATAACTCTGCCCCAAATTATATCACCAATCTTGTCTCTAAATATCACCCAAACCGTACTCTCCGCTCCTCGCACAACCTCCTGCTCTCTAGCTACCTTGTTTCTTCCTTCCATGCTCATCTCCAGGACTTGTCCAGAGCTTCCCCCATCCTTTGGAACTCTCTACCCCAATTTATCAGACTACTGCCTACTCTGCTCACTTTTAGACGATCTCTGAAAACCTATCTCTTCAGGGAAGCCTATCCTGCCCTCAGCTAATAATGGAATCTTCTACTCTTCCAACCAGTCCATCCCCCACAGTTACTATCTTTTGTACCACTAGCCCCTCCCTCTTAGATTGTAAGCTCCATCAGTAGCAGATCCTTTAAGCCCTTTAAGAAGCCTTGCAAGATGTGTGGTGGGGCCACCATGATTCAAACTTGCTTTTCCAGCACATCCCACAAATGCTCGATTGGATTGTGATCTAAAGAATATGGAGGCCAAATCAACTTCTCAAACTCATTGTTGTGTCCCTTAAACTGTTCTGGAATTCAGGACATCTTCTTGCATTGCTCTGTTGTCCAGTTCTGATACTCATGTGCTCATTGTAGGCACTTTTGGCTGTGGACATTGGTCAGCATGGACACCATGACAGGTCTGCAGCTACACAGCCCCATACACAACAAACTGCATTACTCTGACACTGTGGGGTTTATTACTAAAGCTGGAGAGTCCAAAATCAGACTCCCTTCTGCATAGAAACCAATCAGCTTCCAGGTTTCATTGCCAAAGCTTCATTGAACAAGCTGAGGTTAGAAGCTGATTGGTTTCTATGCAGAAGGGAGTCTGATTTTGGACTCTCCAGCTTTAGTAAATAAACCCCCGTGTGTTCTGACACCTTTCTATCAGAACCAGCATTAACTTTTCAAGCAATTTGAGCTCCAGTAGCTCCTCTATTGGATCAGACTACACAGAGTAGCCTTCACTCTCCACATGTACCAATGATTCTTGGCCGCCCATGACCCTGTCGATGGTTCACTGGTTTTCCTTCACTGGACCCCTTTTGGGCGATCCTGAATGCTGCAGACTGGAAACATCCCACAAGAGCTGCAGATATGGAGCTGCTCTGACCCAGTTGTCTAGCCCAGTGGTGGGCAACCTTTTTTTTCAACTGAGCCAAATCTCGCCAAAACCATGATTGAAATTTATTTTGAGAGCCACATTTTTAAAACTGAAAATACATCTCCCATATAGTAATTCATCCCCCATAGTAATTCATCCCCCATATAGTAATTCATCCCCCATAGTGTAATTCATCCCCCATAGTAATTCATCCCCCATAGTAATTCATCCCCCATCGTAATTCATCCCCCATAGTAATTCATCCCCCATAGTAATTCATCCCCCATATAGTAATTCATCCCCCATATAGTAATTCATCCTCCATATAGTAATTCATCCCCCATAGTAATTCATCCCCCATATAGTAATTCATCCCCCATAGTAATTCATCCCCCATAGTAATTCATCCCCCATATAGTAATTCATCCCCCATAGCAATTCATCCCCCGTATAGTATTTCATCCCTCGTATAGTATTTCATCCCCCGTATAGTATTTCATCCCTCATATAGTATTTCATCCCTCATATAGTATTTCATCCCCCATATAGTAATTCATCCCTCATATAGTATTTCATCCCTCATATAGTATTTCATCCCTCATATAGTATTTCATCCCCCCATATAGTATTTCATCCCCCCATATAGTATTTCATCCCTCATATAGTAATTCATCCCTCATATAGTATTTCATCCCTCATATAGTATTTCATCCCCCCATATAGTATTTCATCCCTCATATAGTATTTCATCCCTCATATAGTATTTCATCCCTCATATAGTAATTCATCCCTCATATAGTATTTCATCCCTCATATAGTATTTCATCCCTCATATAGTATTTCATCCCCCCATATAGTATTTCATCCCCCCATATAGTATTTCATCCCTCATATAGTATTTCATCCCTCATATAGTAATTCATCCCCCATATAGTAATTCATCCCTCATATAGTAATTCATCCCTCATATAGTATTTCATCCCTCATATAGTAATTCATCCCCCATATAGTAATTCATCCCCCATATAGTAATTCATCCCTCATATAGTAATTCATCCCTCATATAGTATTTCATCCCTCATATAGTATTTCATCCCCCCATATAGTAATTCATCCCTCATAAAGTAATTCATCCCTCATATAGTATTTCATCCCCCACAGTACTATCCCCCCCCCCCTTCTAGTAAGCCAAGTCCCCCGTGTCAATTCACTTACCTTTTGCGTTCCTCTCGCTGTCTTCCCGCGCCGTTCGGGTCTTCAGGGCGGACTGTGAGAGGAGCCTAGCTCCCCTCCCCTCACGTTCGGCACGCTGCCCCGCCTACACACATCCTGACAGCCACATCCGCGGGCCGGATTAAAAGGTCCGCGCGGACTTTTGGGGCTGCCAACCGAGAGGAGGCAGGGGAGCGGCCGACCGAGAGGAGGGAGGGGAGCAGGCGCCCGGCACACAGAAGAGCCGCATTAGAGTGGGTAAAGAGCCGCATGTGGCTCGCGAGCCGCGGCTTGCCGACCACTGGTCTAGCCATTACAATTTGGCCCTTGTCAAAGTCTCTCAAATCATTATGCTTGCCCATTGTTTTTGCTTTCAACACCTCAACTTCAGGGTCAACATGTTCACTTACTGCCTAATAAATCCCACCTACTTACAGGTGCCATCGTAACAAGGTAATCAATGTTATTCACATTACCTATCAGTGCAGATAATGTTATGGCTGATCCTATCCTTCTTGTATTGAACTGTATTGTTGCTGTATTGTCTCCCGTTATATATTGTAAAGCGCTGAGCAAACTGTTGGCGCCATATAAATCCTGTATAATAATAATAATATAAATCCTGTATAATAATAATAATAACCCAATGGGGGCAAAGTGCATTAGAGAGGAGCAGGGTGGAGTGTCCTCAACAGTGCTGGATCATAAAGTTGTTTTTATCTCGAATGGTACAGTGGTATAGTGTTCTATTACAGCATTTAAACTAGTTTGAGAGGAACAGATCTGGAGAAGTGTGGTGGTGACACCAGTGGACCTTTGAGTGTTTCTGGGCACACCAGTGTGCAGCTTCCTATTATGGTACGCGGACAAATCAGGATTTACATCTACCTTAGGTGGGAAAGGTTCTGAAAGCTGAAAATATTAAATACAATCTTATTTTTCTCTTCTTGAGGGGCCCTAAAAAAGCCAAATGATAAATCAACTTCTGGATAAAATAGTAATGAGGAAGGTTTTGGGTTATTGCAAAGTACCCCAAGATATTATTGCATAAAGATCTGTACAAGAGGAAGAGGAGCCCAATAATTGCATGGAACAATCATTGGCTTAATATGGGCGCCATGTCTCGTTATGTAAGGCCAGCGGTGACAGCGATACGTTCCACACGACATTCCATAGGAAGTGGAAGGTATTTCAGGAATGGCAGATCAGCGAGAGCACCACTTGACTCCCATTGTAAACCAGCGATACGGTTAGGGTCCCCTTAACCAAACACGAGGGCCCAATCCTATATATATATATATATAAATATATATATTGTAAAACAGAGCCTATGACGGGGGTCTTGTGGTGGTGTGACACATTCCGCAGTGTCTTCCCCCTTCCCCAGAGGCTATATCAGTCTATAGCACCTGATAATCTGCTTGTACAGCTGGGGATATTTTTACTGTCACGACTTGCGTTGAGAGATGTAGACAGCATAACACATCAGAAATTCCCAAATATTCCCAACCAGGCTGCCTATACCCAGGTTACATATCGCCCGGGAAGATGTACTCATATTCTGACCACATTTACTGAGTTTCTCTCTCTGATACCCCTGCTAGGGCCAATTCCTGTAAGGAGAGCCATATATCTACATTGTACAGTTATGGTTTCACATATATGGCCAGATCTGTTAAAGAGGACCCATCAGGTACTTGAATAAAGTCTTCACATATCACAACATGCAACAACAACATATTTTTCTGTAAAACTCCACCTTTTATCATTAAAAAACTATACTTTGCTCCATTCAATGACTTTATCTAAGCTGAGATGATGTCATTATTCTGCTGCAGGCTGGAGCAAGCATTTCTTCATTCTCCTCACTCGCATGGATTGGAAATAAAAATATTCACCGATCAACAGGGGTGGACTGAAAACTCATGGGGCCCCCGGGCAATAGGGGATCATGGAGCCCTTGTGTCCTTGCCCAAACTCAAAAAAGCCTATGAAAAAGGTACCAGGGGCATCTCATGGGGCCCCCTACTGACCCGGGCCCTCAGGCAGTGCCCGAGTTTCCAAATGGTCAGTCCACCCCTGCCGATCAGCCATAACATTATGTGCACTGATAGGTAATGTGAATAACATTGATTACCTTGTTACGATGGCACCTGGAAGTAGGTGGGATTTATTAGGCAGTAAATGAACATGTTGACCCTGAAGTTGAGGTGTTGAAAGCAGAAAAAATGGGCAAGCATAATGATTTGAGAGACTTTGACAAGGGCCAAATTGTAATGGCTAGACAACTGGGTCAGAGCAGCTCCATATCTGCAGCTCTTGTGGGATGTTTCCAGTCTGCAGCGTTCAGGATTGACCAAAAGGGGTCCAAGGAAGGAAAACCAGTGAACCATCGACAGGGTCATGGGCGGCCAAGAATCATTGATACATGTGGAGAGTGAAGGCTATTCTGTGTAGTCTGATCCAATAGAGGAGCTGCTGGAGCTCAAATTGCTTGAAAAGTTAATGCTGGTTCTGATAGAAAGGTGTCAGAACACACAGAGTAATGCAGTTTGTTGTGTATGGGGCTGTGTAGCTGCAGACCTGTCATGGTGTCCATGCTGACCCGTGTCCACAGCCAAAAGTGCCTACAATGAGCACATGAGTATCAGAACTGGACAACAGAGCAATGCAAGAAGATGTCCTGAATTCCAGAACAGTTTAAGGGACACAACAATGAGTTTAAGACGTTGATTTGGCCTCCATATTCTTTAGATCACAATCCAATCGAGCATTTGTGGGATGTGCTGGAAAAGAAAGTTTGAATCATGGTGGCTCCACCACACATCTTGCAAGGCTTCTTAAAGGGCTTAAAGGATCTGCTACTGATGGCTTGGTGGCAGCAACCACAGCCTACCTTTAGATGTCCAGTTGATACCCATGCCCCAACACTTTTATGGTGGGTGGTCATAATGTTATGGGTGATCAGTGTATACTGTGAAAAAAGTATAAACACCTACTCTTCCCACTACCTGCATCTTGAGTCTTTGCTGGCCATGGTAGACTGAAGAACGTTCGGCATCTGACACTGCTTGGTGTCTCCTATGCCTGGCATCTCTGCTGTGGGTCCACTCATCTGCCGTATCAGTTGGATCTTGAAGAGTTTTCTGGAGGTCAAAGCTCTGAAAAAGAGCAAAGATCGAATACAACTTGTGAGAGTTAATAATCTTCTTTTACAGGGTGTTTCTTTTTTTTAATTCTTAAAGTACAATTTAAACAAAGGACCAAATTCAGTTACTGGAAGCACAAGCCTCATAAAGTAAATGAAAATCTTCCTCTACCTTATCTGACTGTGCCATATCCTCCTTCATTTATAGTCATGGCCGGATCTAGGGGGGTGCTGAGGGCTATGCCCCCCCAGATTCTAGTTGTTCCCCACAAAGCCAAAGTTATCTGTGTGTGTAGGAGGAGCTCTGCTGCCTATGCCCAGGCTGTGTGCAGTGCAGGAATGGGAGAAGGAGCTCTGCTGAGTGCCTTGCCAGCAGTGACCCCTGTCCTCTGCCCTGCCAAAAGTGACCCCTGTCCTCTTCCCTGCCAGCAGTGATCCCTGTCCTCTGCTCTGCCAAAAGTGACCCTGTCCTCTGCCCTGCCAGCAGTGACCCCTGTCCTCTGCCCTGCCAGCAGTGACCCCGTCCTCTGCCCTGCCAGCAGTGAGCCCTGTCCTTTTCCCTGCCAGCAGTGACCCCTGTCCTCTGTCCTGCCAAAACTAACCTCTGTCCTCTGCCCTGCCAAATGTAACCCCTGTCCTGTGCCCTGCCAAAAGTGACCCATGTCCTCTGTCCTGCCAACAGTGACTCCTGTCCTCTGCCCTGCCAGCAGAGACCCCTGTCTTGTGCCCTGCGAAAAGTGACCCCTGTCCTCTGCCCTACCAGCAGTGACCCCTATCCTCTGCCCTGCCAAAGGTGAACCCTGTCCTCTGCCCTGCTGACCTCTGTCCTTAGCGCTGCTGTCCTCTATCCTCAGCTCTGCTGACCCATGTGCTTTGCCCTGCTGACCCCAGTACACTGCCCTGCTGACCTCCCATTCTCTGCCCCCCGACATATTTTATTCCACTCCCACATCAGACAGGCTAGATCCAGCCCTGTTTATACCAAATATGCTCTCCCTCCCAGGCACTGCAGCTCATAGTGAGAGGGTCCAGCAACAGAGACAGTACTACCAGTCCAGAAAGCAGTGGGTGGGGCTAGGTGTGGCCAGGTGCTGATTGATAGGGTACTTGTGAATCAGCAGAGGCAATGCTGATAGCCATGACCCATGCAACAATGATTCCTTCAAATGTAGTGCAAACAGGTACAAACTACATGAGAGTGACAACTCTGCTCTGAATTCAGGAGCAGTGCAGCATTGTTGCCAACCCATCACAGGAAGCTATATTGGGTAGCAGAATCAACAGGTATTTGTATTACTTTGCAGGGGGACTAAGAAATAACTATATGTGCAGGTGCTCCTATAATTCAACTTTTCAGCTCATATTGTGTTTTAATTGGAGGCCATACTTCTACTTTAATTCAGTCTAGAATTGCTGTAACCACTTGCCTACCGGGCACTTTCACCCCCTTCCTGCCCAGGCCAATTTTCAGCTTTCAGCGCTCTCACACCTTGAATGACAATTGCGCCGTCATGCAACACTGTACCATTATGAAGTTTCTATAATTTTTTTCACACAAATAGAGCTTTCTTTTGGTGGAATTTAATCGCCGCTGGGAGTTTTTTTTTTGCACCATAAACGAAAAAAGTGCAAACATTTTGAAAAAAAAAGGTTTTCTTTGTTTCTATTATAAAACTTTGCAAACAGGTAATTTTTCTCCTTCACTGATGTGCATTGATGAGGCAGCACTGATGGACACTGATAGGCAGATTTGATGGGCACTGATGAGGCGACACTTGTGGGTATTGATGAGGAGGCACTGATGATGATGCACTGATATGCGGCTCTGATGGGTACTGATAGGCAGCTTTCATGGGCACTAACTGGTGGCAATAACCGGCATGCACTGATAGGCAGCACTGACTGATGGCACTGACTGGTGGCACTGATAGGCAGCACTGACTGGCAGCACTGACAGGCACAGATTGGCAGCACTGTTGGGAACTGAAGGGCAGCACTGTTGGGCATTGATGAGCAGCACTGATGGGCAGCACTGTTGGGCACTGATGGGCGGCACTGATAGGCAGCACTGTTGGGCGGCACTGATAGGCAGCACTGTTGGGCACTGATGGGCAGCACTGATGGGCAGTACTGCTGGGAACTGATGGGCAACACTGATGGGCACTGATGGGCAGCACTGTTGGACACTAATGGGCACTATTGGGGCTGCACTGATAATCAGTGCCCTGATTATCTGTGCAGATATCTGCTTTGACAGTTGCTGGTTACCGGCAATACTTTCCTTAGGCTGTGACAGTGTGAGGAAAGTATTGCTGATAACTGGCAAGTTTTTTACATTACATAGTGGTCAGTTGTGATTGGACACAGCTGATCACGTGGTAAATGGACGCTGTGATTGGGCTTTTACCATGTCATGTGATCAGCTGTGTCCAAAGGACACAGAGATCACAGACAGCACCAGGTGCGCACCACTGGGGAGCTTGGGGGGTGGTTGCATTCTGGGAGGACATCATATGAAGCCCTCCCAGATCTAATGGACCGTGCTGCAGCTGTCATTCGGCTATAGTGTGGTAGTAAAATGGTTACAGAAAGACACAGATCCCTTATATATTTAGGCCTCGTGTACATGATCAGCTCCTGGGCCATGTCTTCTGAGACACAAAATCCCTGGAACTTTCTGGCTCCCAGGGAGCTGCATGTGCCACAAATATATAACTGCACATGGTTGTGCATGGCTAAATGCTGATGGCTTTATCATTGGCGTTTACCTGCACATGTACAGATGGTGCTTCTTCCTGAAATTAGCTGTTAGCCATCTGTGTGCATGAAACTGTATTTATTATATATATATATATATCATAAGGAACAGATAATATTTGTAATTACTACAGCTTTGATTAATATTACATTCTATCATTGGAGTTATTAGGTATCTACACAAATTGTTATATAACACAAATCCATCCATACTTTTTATCTAACAGGAGGCCATAGTTCTACTTTATTTCAGGGGTTACTTTAAAGATTGCCGCACATCTGTTATATATTTACTGTACTATATCATAAGAAACATACTGTATGACTAATTACTACAGCTATGATTAATATTGTATTCTATTACTAGTGCTTGTAAAGGTAATAAAGATATATAATTATTATACAACAAATCCATCCATTCCTTTTAAATAAGAGGCCAAAGTTCTTCTTTAATTTAGTGACAGAGTTACTTTAACATTTATTGTATTTAAAATACTGTATACAGTGTGTATATATATATATATATATATATATATATATATATATACACATATATACACACACACCGGTGAAACTCGAAAAATTAGAATATCGTGCAAAAGTTCATTTATTTCAGTAATGCAACTTAAAAGGTGAAACTAATATATGAGATAGACTCATTACATGCAAAGCAAGATAGTTCAAGCCATGATTTGTCATCATTGTGATGATTATGGCTTACAGCTCATGAAAACCCTAAATCCACAATCTCGGAAATTAGAATATTCCATGCAATCAATAAAACAAGGATTGTACATAGAACAATATCGGACCTCTGAAAAGTATAAGCATGCATATGTACTCAGTACTTGGTTTGGGCCCCTTTTGCAGCAATTACTGCCTCAATGCGGCGTGGTATGGAAGCTATCAGCCTGTGTCACTGCTGAGGTGTTATGGAAGACCAGGATGCTTCAATAGCGGCCTTCAGCTCTTCTGCATTATCCGGTCTCATGTCTCTCATCTTTTTCTTGGCAATGCCCCATAGATTCTCTATGGGGTTCAGGTCAGGCGAGTTTGCTGGCCAATCAAGCACAGTAATCCCACGGTCATTGAACCAGGTTTTGGTGCTTTTGGCAGTGTGGGCAGGTGCCAAGTCCTGCTGGAAAATGAAGTCAGCATCCCCATAAAGCTCGTCTGCGGAAGGAAGCATGAAGTGCTCCAAAATCTCCTGGTAGACGGCTGCGTTGACCCTGGACCTAATGAAGCACAGTGGACCAACACCAGCAGATGACATGGCTCCCCAAATCAACACAGACTGTGCAAACTTTACACTGGACTTCAAGCATCTTGCAGTGTGTGCCTCTCCATTCTTCCTCCATATTCTGGGTCCTTGGTTTAGAAATGAGATGCAAAAGTTGCTCTCATCAGAAAAGAGGACTTTGGACCACTGAGCAACAGACCAGGTCTGTTTTTCTTTAGCCCAGGTAAGATGCTTCTGACGTTGTTTGTTGTTCAGGAGCGGCTTGACAAAAGGAATACGACATTTGAAGCCCATGTCCAGGATCCATCTGTGTGTGGTGGCTCTTGATGCACTGACTCCAGCCTCAGTCCACTCCTTGTGAAAGTCCCCAACACTTTTGAATGGCCTTTTCCTGACAATCCTCTCCAGGCTGCGGTCATCCCTGCTGCTTGTGCACCTTTTTCTTCCACACTTTTCCCTTCCACATAACTTCCTATTAATGTGCTTTGATACAGCACTTTGGGAACATCCAACTTCTTTTGCAATTACCTTTTGAGGCTTTCCCTCCTTATGGAGGGTGTCAATGATGGTTTTCTGCACAACTGTCAGGTCAGCAGTCTTTCCCATGATTGCGATTCCTACTGAACCAGACTGAGAAACCATTTAAAGGATCAGGAACCCTTTGCAGGTGTTATGGCTTAATTAGCTGATTAGAGTGGGACACTTTGAGCCGAGAATATTGCACCTTTTCACAATATTCTCATTTTCTGAGATTGTGGATTTGGGGTTTTCATGAGCGGTAAGCCACAATCATCACAATGATGACAAATCACGGCTTAAACTATCTTGCTTTGCATGTAATGAGTCTATCTCATATATTAGTTTCACCTTTTAAGTTGCATTACTGAAATACATGAACTTTTGCACGATATTTAATTTTTGAGTTTCACCTGTATATATATATATATATATATATATACACACACACATACACACACAAGATGTGTCCAGACAGTTATGAGAATGATATTTAAAAAATTATTTTATTGAAAACTTTTACAATTGAAAATTGACTCCTTCAAAGTATGCACCTTGACTGCACACAACGCTCTCAGCAATTTTTCCATTCTTGATAGCATTCCTGGAAGTCTTCAAGTAGGATGTCATTCAGAGCCTGCTTAGTGGCTCTTTAGACGTTATCCACACTACCACAATGGTGTCCCTTCAAACCCTTCTCCATTTTTGGGAATATGAAAATGTCGCAAGGAGCCAAGTTGGGCCTGTAGGGTGGATGGAAGCATCGTGATGTGTTTTTCAGCCAAAATCTCTCCAAAGCACGCTGCATTGTCGTGATGAAGGATCCAAGTTGAGCTGATCTAAAGACCCACTCTTTATCTCAAGCGACCAATCTTTGATTCACAGTTTTGACCAGTAGGTACAAATTCCTTATAGACAATTCCCATTGAATTGACTTTTGATTTTCTTGGGGTGAAGTCATGCGGGAGTGTGCCATTCTGAACTTTGTTTCTTTCTCTCGGGATCGTACTCAAACACCCAGCATTCACCTCCTGTGATCATTTGATTCAAAAAATCAGGCTGTCTTGCCAAATGGGCCAACAGGTCTTGGCAAACGAGTTGACAGTGTTCTTTCTGATCAGGTGACAAATTCTTTGGCACAAGTTTTGCACACACTTTTCTCATATTCAAATCCTGAGTTATGATTTCATGAACAATTGACTTGGTAATTTCCGTTTCCTCTGCAATTATTCTGAGAGTGAGGTCACGGTTGAGGACAGACTGCACTGAAACCACTTTCTGTTCCATTTTTAACGAAGAGGGGCATCCTGATCATTGTTCGTCTTCCACACTTTCTTGTCCTTCCTTGAAGGCCTTGTGCCTTCGGTACACTTGTGTAGATGGTAGCGCAGCTTCTCCATAAGCTTTCCTCACCATTTCCAAAGTTTCCAATGCACTTTTACCCAAATTCTAAAATTTTATTGCGTACCGCTGTTCCAAACTTGCTTGCATTTTTCTTAATACAAGGCACCTGAACAGGGTGTCATGAAAAATAATGTCTGGACTGTGTTGCTGAAATGCAACTGATCAGTGTTCTAATGTATACCTGGCACCCTGCCCAATGTGACCTTGGCCAGCTTCGCCCTTCACAGAGCCCTTCTGGAGTGTAGGAACTTCATTCTCATTATATTCTGGACACATCTTATATATGTATAATACATATTACCAGAGCTATGATTATATTCTGGACACATCTTATATATGTATAATACAAGGCACCTGAACAGGGTGTCACAAAAAAGAATGTCTGGACTCTGACAGGGCTGGAATGCAACCGATCAGTGTTCTAATGTATACCTGGCACCCCGCCCAATGTGACCTTGGCCAGCTTCGCCCTCCACAGAGCCCTTCTGGAGCGTAGGAACGTCATTCTCATTATATTCTGGACACAGCTTATATATGTATAATACATATTACCACAGCTATGATTATATTTTGTTCTATTATTAGAGCCTGTAGAGGTAGTAAGATAAACAATTATTATACAACAAATGTGTATCCATACTTACTTATAATTTGTAACATATTATTATTATTATTATACAGGATTTATTAACAGTTTGCTCAGCACTTTACAATATAACAGGAGACAATACAGCAACAATACAGTTCAAGAGGGATAGGAGGGCCCTGATCCTTGGAGCTTACAATCTAGGAGGGAGGGTCTAGTGATACAAAAGGTAGTAACTGTGGGGGATGGACTGGTTGGAAGAGTAGAAGATTCCAGTATTAGCTGAGGGCAGGATAGGCTTCCCTGAAGAGATAGGTTTTCAGAGATTGCCTAAAAGTGAGCAGAGTAGGCGACAGTCTGATAAATTGGGGTAGAGAGTTCCAGAGGATGGGGGAAGCTCTGCAGAAGTCCTGGAGACGAGCATGGGAGGAGGAGACAAGGGAAGTAGAGAGTAGGAGGTCTTGTGAGGAGCGGAGAGGACGGTTTGGGTGATATTTAGAGACAAGATTGGTGATGTAATTGGGGGCAGAGTTATAAATGGCTTTATACATTATTGTTAGTGTTAGGATTTCGGAATTCGGTTTGGACTGTCGGATCGCTCCTCGCCCGTAACATCACCTCCTTCTTATGTAACTCCTGGCAGAACATTGTATTGATAAAAACAGATAATTATATATTTAAATAGTGAAAATTAGGATGCACTCCACCTAATCTGACAGGTAATAAATATGTTTACGTAAACTGAGAGTGCCAAGCTGTAGGGATCGGTCCAGGCATCTTACTTGTCACATTAACCCAACTGAACGAACATTTAGCTACAGCTTACCTAGAAGTTACCCAAAGCCGTAACCTCTCCTCCATATTCCCTCCGCAAAATAAACCTGATCCCTGATGAAGTAGGACTTTAATCTCTGAACCATGCCACCTGTGAACTCTTGATAGACTTATTATTGTGACAATTAAAAATGATTAAAAAAACAACAGTATAGCAAAAAATAGCATAAATACCTCCGTAGTGCAATAAATTGTAATGAACTTTACTGAAATACACTGAATTGCACTCAAAAGAGAAAATTGTTCTGGGGGCAGGACAGGGGCAGACTGACAACTCATGGGGCCCCCAGGCAATAGGGGATCATGGGGCCCCTGTATCCTTGCCCAAACTCAAAAAACCCTATGAAAAAGGTACCAGGGGCATCTCATGGGGCCCCCTACTGACCCCGGGCCCTCGGGCAGTACCCGAATTTCCAAATGGTCAGTCCGCCCCTGGGGCAGGAGAGCATTCACAGATGGAAGGTTCCATGCACATTAGTGTTTTTTTTAAGCTCCTAGAAGCTATTATGAGTAATTTTTCCTGCTCCTAGAAGCTAATGCTCTTTATTTATTACAGGTAGTTATACAGTGCTATCAATTTACATATATATTGTACATTCACATCAGTCCGCAACCCTCAAGGGGCGTACAATCTAAGGTCCCTAACTCACATTCATACATACACATACTAGGGCCAATTTAGACAGGAGCCAATTCACCTAACAGCATGTCTTTGGAGTGTGGGAGGAAACTGGCGTACCCGGAGGAAACCCACGCAGGCACAGGGAGAACATGCAAGCTCTAGGCAGGTGGTGCCATGGTTGGAATTTGAACCAATAACCCTAGTACTGCCAGGTGGAAGTGCTAACCATTTAGTGACTGTGCTGCCCACAGTGTTATCCTATGTGCCCATGCACACTATTTTATGCTAGAAGTGTTTTTCAATCTTCGGTATTTAGGAGCAGAAATATTTTTTTAGTATAGTTTTTGTGAGCATTTTTCCAGCAGAAAACGAATGCTCCTAAACGCTTCTAAATGCTACTAAAACGCTCCTAACAGCTTTTTTTCATGTTTTTTATTTTATTCTTCATGTACTGTAAAAATGCTAATAAAACTCTAATGCTCCTAAATGCTACAACAAGCTGGCACAAAAATGCTATTATCAGCGTTTTTCATCCAGCTTTTTTCTCTATCATTTTTTGAGCTGATAAAAAAACGCTAGTGTTCAGGGTGCCTGTGCTGAAATGGCGGGAGATCAGGAGTGACTCCACAGGTCCGTCAATAAGCTCCTCCCAACCAGGTGACATGAATAGGTCAGAACCAGGGGCGGACTGACCATTTGGAAACTCGGGCACTGCCCGAGGGCCCGGGATCAGTAGGGGGCCCCATGAGATGCCCCTGGTACCTTTTTCATAGGCTTTTTTGAGTTTTTGCAAGGACACAGGGGCCCCATGATCCCCTATTGCCCGGGGGCCCCATGAGTAGTCAGTCCACCCCTGGTCAGAACGCATTTTGAGATAAAAAGATTGACGTTCTCCCTTCATCAGCCTGACCGGGAGGATTAACTTCTGCCTTTTTAAGGGCTCATTCACATGGACATATGCGTATTATCTGCAGGGGACACAGGTTCTTGCTGGCAGTTAGTAGAAGATGCTGTATAAAATCCAGAAGTATTTAATGGTGTCGTGCTCCACTGGCAATCAAAAGTGTGTAATATCAAAAGCAAAATATTAACCAAAACAAATAGCGCCTCGCGGCCTCAACTGTCAATCACCGGGTCCCAGCCGGTGATTTCTCGCCAGCACCCGGTGATCGCCGAGTATCTCCGATGGGGGAGAGACCTGTGTATAAACAACACAGATCTCTCCCCTGTCAGCTCCTGCACACTGATTTGTATGGCTCTGCATAGCAGAGCCATACAAAGCAGTGTGCTTACAGTGTAAAGCACACACACAGCACATAGTAAAACAGCACACAGTTAACCCTTTGATCGCCCCTCATGTTAACCCCTTCCTGCCCAGTGTCATTAATACAGTGTCAGTGCTTTTTACTAGCACTGATCACTGTATTGGTGTCACTGGGGATGTCAGTGACACCAATTCAGTTTCCCCCAGTGTCAGAATGACTGCTGCAGCCCTGCTATAAGTCGCTGAATGCCGCCATTACTGAACGCTGCCATTTAGCCAAGACATGTAGCAGAATACATTTTGGCCTAAATTAATGACAAATGTGATTTTTAAAAATTTTTTTACTGGACATGTTTAATAGCAAAAAGTCAAAAATATTACTTTTTCTCACAATTGTCGGCCTTTTTTTTTTTGTTTATAGCGCAAAAAATAAAAAACGCAGAGGTGATCAAATACCACTGAAAGAAAGCTCTATTTGTGGGAAAAAAGGAAGTAAATTTAATTTCTGTGCAGCTTATCATGACCTCGCAATTGTCTTTTAAAGTAACGCAGTGCCATATTGCAAAAAATGGCCTGGTCAGGAAGGAGGGAAATCCTCTGGAGGGCAAGTGGTTAAGCAAAAGAATTCATTTATTTTTCAGAATAAATATTGCCTGCTTAAGATATTTGTTCATTCCCAATTTACAGAGCACGTTACATATATATTGTACATTTGCATCACTCTCTTCCTTCAAGGAGCTTACAATCTAAGGTCCCTAACTTACATTCATACAGTGAAGGAAATAAGTATTTGATCCCCTGCTGATTTTGAATGTTTGCCCACTCACAAAGAAATGATCAGTCTAAAAATCGAATGTTCGGTGTATTGTAACACTGAGAGACAGAATAGCAACAAAAAATTCAAAAGAAATGCATGTCTAACAAATGATGACTAATTTGCATGTTCATGAGGGAAATAAGTATTTGATCCCCTTCACAAAACATGACTTAGTACTTGATGGCAAATTCCTTGTTGGCAATCAGAGGTCAGACGTTTCCTGTAGTTGGCCACCAGGTTTGCACACATCTCAGGAGGGATTTGGCCCACTCCTCTTGGCAGATCCTCTCCAGGTCATTAACCTCCCTAGCGGTGTGATTATTTCAGATTTTTGGTGCTGAAAGCAGTACCATTTTTTGCATGGTAATATGTATTTTTTTTTAATTGTAGGCCTGTAATTTAGGAATAACTAAATAATAATATAATAATAATACATTTAATTAAATAATATAATCAAACCAAAAACACTGAAATTTGAAATATAGCGCAAAGTTCGTACATCGCGGAGCAAAGTCTCAGAATTGTTTTCAGTGTCTGATGAGGAATTTCCCCACGAATCATTATCACTCAATTCTGCAAGTGGTTCTGATTTACTATCGCTGTTCTCTAGCCGGTCTAAAACCACTTCTGACATAAAGGGACGCTTTTTGGACGCCATGGACGTTTCTCAGTTTCCAGGCAGAAAGAACAGTCAAAATGCAGGCAGGGGACAGAACTCGGGACAAAATGTATGTGAAATGGTTTGAAATAACAATGTTTTACTATGTAATATTAATTAAAAAAAACCCGAAATTTAAAAAAAAATTTCAAATTTGCCACTGGTTCTGGCGCCCATACGTCCTGACGTCACAGGGACCGGAACACGGAAGCCGGATGCCGCATCGGTCGGAGGAGATGGCCGGGGACGTTGCAGGGGACGCATCGCAGGAGTGAAGGACAAGGTAAGCGCTGCAGGGACTCCCTATGCAACGCTGTATGGTAAGCCCGAGTGTAGCTCGGGGTTACCGCTTTTTGGTACTGACATTTTACCCCGAGCTACACTCGGGAATACCAAAGGAGGTTAAGGTTTGGTGGCTGACGTTTGGCAATTCGAACTTTCAGCTCCCTCCACAGATTTTCAATCGGATTAAGGTCTGGAGACTGGCTAGGCCACTCCAGGACAGGGGCGGACTGACCCGAGGGCCCGGGGTCAGTGGGGGGCCCCATGAGATGCCCCTGGTACCTTTTTCATAGGCTTTTTTGAGTTTGGGCAAGGACACAGGGTCCCCATGATCCCCTATTGCCCGGGGGCCCCATGAGTTGTCAGTCCGCCCCTGCTCCAGGACCGTAATGTGCTTCTTCTTGAGCCACTCCTTTGTTGCCTTGGCCGTGTGTTTTGGGTCATTGTCATGCTGGAACACCCATCCACGACCCATTTTCAATGCCCTGGCTGAGGGAAGAAGGTTCTCACCCAAGATTTGACGGTACATTGCCCCATCCATCGTCCCTTTGATGAGAAAGTAAATCTACCTGATCTCATCTCCTCCCTCCCATCCTGTAAGGAAATGCTGGGTTTTTAATTCTACCTTCTTGGTAGTACTCGCTCCCAATTCCTCTTTCCTTGCCTAGTGAGGGTGACGTTGGCCTAGCACGCATTTCGTGCCCCAGCACGTTGTCAAAGGATCCCTTTGACAACGTGCTGGTGCACGAAACGAGTTTGTCAGGAATGGACTCGCCAATGGTGGTGGGACTCACCTGCCTTGTGGGCTGCAGTACCAAGGCTGGCCAGTGGGTGCTCTCAGCAGCCAGAATCTTACTCCTGCAATCAGGCCATCACCTGAGGCTGATTGCAGGAGGTGTATTTAAGCAGGACCAGGCCTGTGATCAGTTTCTTGGTGTATGTTTCCCATGAGCCCCTGTTCCTGCATCCTGTCTGCTTCCTGTCTTGATCCTGATTCTGAACGAACTCCGCCTGTCCTGACCTCGGCTATTCTTGACCACTCTTCCGCTCCTGGTACCCTGTTTGCCCGTCAGCTACCGACCTGGCCCGCCTGACCATGTTGTGCTCCATATATATATATATATATATATATATATATATATATATCAGTTTAGGTTTGGGCTTGTTTCACCTTGTTGTATGTATTTGTGTTAGTTTTGGGTTTGGTTTGTTGCACTGTGTTTATGTTTGTGTTGTCCTTAATAAATTATCTTGTTTACACGCTATACCTGAAGTCTGTGTTTCCCTGTGTCGGTCCACACACCTCTGGTCATTCCCGTAGCCCTGACAGAGTCAGGGAAGAGCGTGCCGTGCTGACGTCACACGCTGCCAGGTCCACATGCTAGCTTGGCAGCCATTTTTAGTTCTACTGATTGGAATTTTTTCCTATAGTGATTTCTGTTTGACTGATGGCAATTTTATTTTTCATCTCTGCATTTATTTATGGAATGAATCAGTGACTACAGCTGCAATAATCATTTCAATTGCTATGCTAATAGTTTAATAAAATACTACACCATATTAGTACTTTTTTTGGTGGCTTATTCCTGGAGCTGCGTTAAGGTGGATATCCAGTGTTGCTGATTTGCTGTGAAGCCGGGTGTAGCTAATACCAAGGAGCTGTCCTAGTTTATGGAGAGGGTCCTTACTGAGAGGTCTGGAGCAGGGGCGGACTGACAACTCATTGGGCCCCCGGGCAATAGGGGATCATGGGGCCCCTGTGTTCTTGCAAAAACTCAAAAAAGCCTATGAAAAAGGTACCAGGGGCATCTCATGGGGCCCCCTACTGACCCTGGGCCCTCGGGCAGTGCCTGAGTTTACAAATGGTCAGTCCGCCCCTGGTCTGGAGTCCGTATCCAAGGTGTAATGAGTACCTAAAAAGTGCCTTATCCCCGTCGGTTCCTAGATGACCACCATTACCTTTCTGAATATCATTCATATGCACAATCGGGTTGTGCGTCCGGTCAGTGCAAGCACACCTCTTTTACCATATCCACAAGACGTCACGAGCGCCATTTATATGCAATTCCAGTGAGAAGCGACCATTATTTCTACACACAGGATGATATAAGCACTTTTAAGAAAAGGTTTATTTATGGACTGTCATGCGTTTATGATGTACGTTTATGTCACTTATATTTGTCCAATGTAGGATGATGCACTATTATCACCTTGTTGTGCTATACATCACCCTCATATATCACTTGTCAGTTTATATTGCTACTCATGTCAATCACACGGGCTCCATGGAATGGTCATGTTCTCATTCCCTGCTGATGTGCCTCTTTGATGTCCATGAATAGGATGATATGGATTCATGTGTTGGTCAATGGGGATTACAAATATGGAGGAATCTGAATTGATCCGATATTTATGTAGTCTTGACCTGTATTATATTTTTATCTGTTTTATGTTTTTTTTTACCAATCTGTTTGCTATTAATACAAAGTATTTTTATGATAAATGTCCTAAGAGAGGATATGTTGGCATAGAACCTAAAACGTTCCAATGCGGTATACGAGGTGTTTGTGGATTTGATTAGATTGGGGGCTCTGCAGTCATGCTGCATTAGAATGTGATTGAAGGCTCTGTGCCGCATATTTCACCAATGTACAAAGGCTGATTGGCAGGACATCAAGTCCCATGTGTTGTGTAATGTACAGAATATACCTGCACAGGACACCACCATGTAGGAGTGCAGGAAACTGAGCAACACCAACAAATCCCAACACCAACAGTTGTAACAGAAGTAATGACAGTTGCCGTAATATAAAAAATACTAAGAATAAAAACTGTAACAAAAGTAATAATTGCTGCTGTGTGAGCGCATTTCCAGGTCTGTACACCTACTGTGTCAATTATGAAGGGTTTGCACCACTCCTGTGCTAAATTCCCAGGTCTGCAGACCTACTGTACTCATTATGAGAGGTTCCCACCATCCCTGTGCTAAATTCCCAAGTCTGCAGACCTACTGTACTCATTATGAGAGGTTCCCACCATCCATGTGCTAAGTTCCCAGGTCTGCAGACCTGCTGTGACCATTATGAGGGGTTCCCAACACCCCTGTGCTGAGTCTCCAGGTCTGTACACCTGCGGTACTCATTATGAGGGGTTCCCACCATCCCTGTGCTGATTTTCCCAGGTCTGTACACATACTGTGCCCATTATGAGGGGTTCCCAACACCCCTGTGCTGAGTCCCCATGTCTGTACATCTACGGTACTCCTTATGAGGGGTTCCCACCAGCCCTGTGCTGAGTTCCCAGGTCTGTACACCTACTGTGCCCATTATGAGGGGTTCCCACCCAGGGGCGGACTGACAACTCATGGGGCCCCCCGGGCAGTAGGGGATCATGGGGCCCCTGTGTCCTTGCCCAAACTCAAAAAAGCCTATGAAAAAGGTACCAGGGGTATCTCATGGGGCCCCCTACTGACCCTGGGCCCTCTGGCAGTGCCCGAGTTTCCAAATGGTCAATTCACCCCTGGTCCCACCATCCCTGTGCTGAGTTTCCAGGTCTGTTATTATTATTATTATTATACAGGATTTATATATTATTATTATTATTATACAGGATTTATATAGCGCCAACAGTTTGCTCAGCGCTTTACAATATAACGGGAGACAATACAGTAACAATACAGTTCAATACAAGAGGGATAGGAGGGCCCTGATCCTGGGAGCTTACAATCTAAGAGGGAGGGGCTAGTGGTACAAAAGGTAGTAACTGTGGGGGATGGACTGGTTGGAAGAGTAGAAGATTCCAGTATTAGCTGAGGGCAGGATAGGCTTCCCTGAAGAGGTTTTCAGAGATCGCCTAAAAGTGAGCAGAGTATGCGATAGTCTGATAGATTGGGGTAGAGAGTTCCAGAGGATGGAGGAAGCTATGGAGAAGTCCTGGAGATGAGCACATGTTCACATGTTGTGTCCATTATGATGGATTCCCACCATCTTTGTGCTGAATTCTCAGGTCTGCAGACCTACTGTACTCATTATGATCGGTTCCTACCATCCCTGTACTGGGTTCTCAGGTCTGCAGACCTACTGTACTCATTACGAGGGGTTCCCACCATCCCTGTACTCAGTTCCTGGGTCTGTACACCTGCTGTGCCCATTGTGGGCCACCATCCCTGCTGGATTTTCAATGATTCCATGTTATGAAGAATGTAACAAAGCACCCCAATGGGGACAGGAACTGTCTCTGTATTACTACCATCTCTATAGCTGGACAGAAATATAAGAAGCCTCCAAATGACTCTGATGACAGTCTTGCGCAGTTGTACAGTCTTCACTCCTGGACTGAAATGGCTTACTCTGATCTCACTGCACACTGTCAGTTTCTCACAGTGTGCATTAGAAGCTTCAGTAAGTCAGACGGAGCCCGCCTCATTTCCTGGCTGAATGTCGTCCAGCATCATCTAGCACTTTCCTCCCCAGCCTGACTGTCCCTGGCCCCATTCCTTTCACTCCCTGTATTTCCGTTAAGTCATGTGGGTATACATAGGGTGGTCTGTGTGCAAATACAGCCTGTCTAGGAACTCCTCCAGACTGACATCCACCCATCAAGGCATTTTGAAAATTGCAGAATTCTTCCCAACAGCCAGCTCACTGCTTGCATCAGGGCTGAGAGCTCTTGAGAAGAGTACTGAGGCAGGGTGCTGTGATGTTTTCAGGAAGCTATGTACATCACCCTGCTGGCCCCTCCCACCAGCCATGATCTGCCTGCATTGCACAGACAAGCACAGAGACCAGGTGATGAGCATTTTGGTCTAAAATAAGATATGATTTCATTAGCAGAGAGATCCCGTTATGACATCACTGGGTGGAAAATAAGGTAATAAAATATAATAAAAATTGAAAGTTTTTATATAAAATGTCATTAGCATGTTAATGAGGGAGAAATCAGGAAAAGCAAAATGTAAGCAGATTAATGCTGGCCACAGACCGGTCAAAAATCGGCCGATTTTCGCACTGTTAGTGGGTTAATTGGTTGGCTGTTTTCCGGGTTTTTTGCACAGTTTTTTTATCGGTCATGTTGGAAAATTCACGGCCGATTTGGACGATCGGTCAATTTTGCCGGCAATGATGGGCAAATCGGCCAATCGTTTTACCGATAAAAAATCCACGCATGAGCCGTGACCTGCAAGAAGAAGATAAAGAAGAAGAAAAAGACGAAGAAAAAGAAGAAGAAAAAGGAAGAAGAATTCCAGTCCGCGATTATATTTTATATGAAAAGTCTTGCGGTTGCAACAATGTATCTATTTGTATCTGAATAAAAACATCTGTATCTGAAATGGATACAATGTTGCAACCGCAATACTTCTTCATGTATATATATATATTCAAATATAATAGCGGAGCTCTCTGCAAGGGACATAATTATGAGGTTAAATGCCGGCCATAGACGGGACGAAAATTGGCCGATTTTTCTTACCGTTAGTGGTAACGTCGGACGATCGAATTACCGATTTTTGTTTTTTTTTCCCAAAAATCGGCTGATGTTCGTCCCGTCTATGGCCTGCATAAGCCTCTACTTAAAGGAAAGCTATGCTATAAAATGACACCATGGCAGTGGGGGGGTACTGTACACAGGGAAGCCTTCATCTGATGGGTGGGTCCCACTATGAGTCCCCCCCCCCCGCACTATCGCTGTCATAAATCTTTCCTTCCAGCTTGTATCAGAGCAGCAGGATACGTCAAAGGCGGGAACGCAAAGACGGGTAATATCACTGGAAATTATATTTCTGATTTTTAATTATACACTACACTACCTCCGCCACTCAGAGCCCGCCCAACTACAGCGGCAAGTTAACGCTGCCATTGCCACTGTGAAGGGCTATACACGGGAGGTAGAATTCACAGACCTGCCTGATTTAAAGCCTTTGTGAATGAAATCACTAAAATCCCATATTCGCTATATCTTGCGGATGTCATTTGAAAATTGTTCCATTTTTTTAAGCTATACTCCAGGCACAAAAACATTCATTAAATACTGTATATTCCTCCAGAGCCGCAAAGGACATTATTCTTCTTTGTGTTCATCTAATGTCTTTGCAAACCTAGATATTACTTTGTAAAAGTGGTGGTGACATGGCTGTGTGCTGGATTGGTATACTGCGAGGTCTGGAGTGCTGTCCAGTGTGTGTTTGCCATTGGAGCCCCCCCCCCTTCCCCAGGTTGTGACCAGATCCATGATGGCCACCAGGGTTCCCCTCTCATTCTGTGATATGTATGATATGCGCATTTAACTTGCGCTTCTGGTAAGTGCAAGCACACGTCATTCCTTTTTCCCACAAGAAGTCACCTGCACCGAATCCTGGAATTGCTGGCAATTTGTTATTCATAGTGGTTCTTATCCATTCACCTTTTCACTGGACTTATTGAAATAATTTACCTGATGTCATTTATGACTTGTTACAACATCTTGACCTGTTATTTTAAACATGAAACATTCACAGAGGTCACTTTAATTACTGATTTTTCGTCCATCCATTCACTTTTACACTTGTCACTTTGCTGACATTGTTGGAATCCACCAAATTTTATCTTTGCGATTTATGCACCTAGTCACTTTATTTTAGCGCTGCTTATTCAGACTGTGCTGTACATAGCTTGTGCAGAGAGCAGAGCTGGGGGAGGGACCCAGCAGACTCCACCCACTCCTGGCTGTCTGAGGGGGCGGAGACAAGACCAGTTAACCTGCACAAGGAGAGAGCAGCAGTGAGCGGCCTTTATTATAGGAATTTCCTGCACAGAGGCAAAGTTTTACATATTATGGCTCCAGTGCAGGGATGGACTGACCATTTGGAAACTCGGGCACTGCCCGAGGGCCCGGGGTCAGTAGGGGGCCCCATGAGATGCCCTGGTACCTTTTTCATAGGCTTTTTTGAGTTTGGGCAAGGACACAGGGGCCCCATGATCCCCTATTGCCCGGGGGCCCCATGAGTTTTCAGTCCGCCCCTGCTCCAGTGCTTGTCTCTACCTACCCATATGATGGACACATCCCTGACTGGAGAATGATAAACAAACAATGGGCGAGAATTTGTTCATTGGGGAAGCACACTATCCTATCACAGATAGTGGACATAAAATGGGCTCCATTTTCCTGCTGCTCAGCTGGTTTGGCGATAGCCAGCTTATCGGGGCCTTTGCACACTGTGTGTTGCTAAGATAAAGGATTTGCACTGTAAGCAGATTTGTCTGCTCACTTTCTCCTGTAAAATTAATGGGAACATTGTGAACATCTACTATAATCCCATGTTAATTGGGTCGATTTCCACACTGGTTTTCACCAATCACCAGGATCCAGGTAATATCTGAAACTGAGGATGACCGATTGCTTTGCTGATAAACACTGGGACACTGTGCACTGAACACAGGGGGTCACTCGTACAGTATCACTACCATTCACAGAATGCCTTCTATTTTTTTCAGTAAATACAAGGTGTTCTCTGATTGGATAAGGTACAAAGGAAGGGGCATCACAATCTACCCTTATCCAATTAGAGAACACCTTGTATTCATTGAAAAAAATGCAAGGGTTCTCCAAATGGCAGTAGTGGCGAGTGATTGACCCCCTATCTTCAATGTGCAGAGCGTGAGCTGCTGGAGCAGCACCTGGAAGATCATGGCTATCACTGTACATGGTGCGGGCTAATGCATTTGGTGTGCAGCATCCCCAGCAGCCTTCCAGATATAAGACATTGGTAATTACAGTGTGCCAAGCTGGAGCAATGTACGTTAGTAATAAATGTAATTCCATTTTAACATCTATTACCTATTCAGGAGAATTTCTCTCACTTCTTGTCCAAGTGACTCCACAGGAAGTGCATGGAAATCTTCCTGCCATGGACACAGACATCAATGACAAGGGACAGAGGATTCAACCACTCACTCATCAGTCTTTGGAAAAAAGAAAAAGCATTGCATGGCGTTTCACTTTAAAAACATCAGGAGCATGCCACAGTTCAACTGGTCTGAATCAGAGAAAAAAAACTTCCCTTTTTCCTTTCCTTTCTTTTCCTTTTCATTTTCCCTTGCCTTTTTTTTTCCTTTCCCTTTCCTTTCCTTCACTTTCTTCATGTCTTTCTTTCTTTCTTTCTTTTCCTTTCCTTTCCTTTCCTTTTCCTTCCTTCCTCCCTCCCTCCCTTCCTCTCTTCCTTCCTTCCTCTCTTCCTTACAGTCTCTTCCCCCATTCATAATAAAGGAACCCTGTACTGAGGGACTATAAAGGCTGCCAATACTCACTTTTCCTGAAGCAGATCTGACTTCACTGGCAGCATGCTAGGTCTATGTCAGGGACTCTGAAAGTGCTGAAGGCAGAGACAGCCAGGCAACCAGCATTTTTCAGAAGCAGATCAGGACTGTCACCCTCTCATATTGTTTTCAGTCTCTTTTACACAACTGCATCCTTTAAAATCATCCCTGGTGATGCTGCCATGAAGGTCTTGGCTCAGGCACTTCTTGTTTAAGGGTAACAACTGTCTTCTAAACCCCTGCAGTGTTACCTGTGACCCTCTCACATGCACCCTTTTTGAAGACTACAACCACCATGCCGGCAAACATTGCACAGGTGTTGTCCACCATTGCTGGTCCAGGTCATTATTATACAGGTCATGTGCTGGAATGCATGTACACAGGAAGTAGATGAAAGAGGCTGGGGGAGCAGCAGCACTGAGATGGCATAAAGGATGAAAAATGGTGAAAACAGGCTTTACATTGCAAACGTTTGCCAACTGTTTGTGATATGCAATGCACAGAGCAAACCAAAAGTCATGAATTTAGAGTTTCCATCTCCTTTAACCAATGATTGGCAAACTCGTCTTTACCTGACCGGTAACAAAAGATTAAAGAGGAACTAAATTCTGGAGGCTAGGACACCAAAGAAATGCAGGTAGAGGACAAATGACCTGCCAACATTTCATGCTCATGGCCTACCTGTAGCTGGTCTTTCTCCATTACAGACTATGACCATGGCATCTCTTTTCTGCACTGTGTCTATGAGAGGAGGCCACCATCTTGGTAGAGGCAGGGCTTTGCTTCCTCGTGTTAGAATTTCCAGGAAGGAGAACTGTGATCAGAACAATATTGAAGTCACACTCTCAATCAGTGAGACTAGCAATCAGACAGCAGTGCCTTGGATGATCCCACACTACACATTCGCAACAAGGAGGTTTCAGAACTGGAGTAAGGCTTCCTCACATACCAGGAATTGTCTAGATAGGGATTTGAAACCAAGACCTCCATTATGTCTGGGTTTTCTGACTGTGCCACCAGAAATGCCTGACATTTCCTCCTTGATCCCTTACATAACCTTACCTTGTATCTTGTATCTGGCAAACCTTGAACTCCCTATTTAAGCCATGCTTTTCCATTTCCTGTTTGCCAGATTATTGTGGTCTTCTGCAGCCAATATCGTGCTCCTTGTGCTTCAGGCTGTATCTTCACTACCAACCTTTGGCTTGTTCCTAGATTACGCTTCTGCTTGATCCCAATCTGTAGCCACTTGTTACCAACCTTTGCCTTGATCCCAACCCAACCTTTGGCTGGATCCCAACCTTCAATCACTTGTTACCAACCTTTGCCTTGATCCCAACCCAACCTTCGGCTTGATTCTAACCTTCAACCACTTGTTACCAACCTTTGACTTGATCCCAACCTTCGATCACTTGTTACCAACCTTCGGCTTGATTCTAACCTTCAACCACTTGTTACCAACCTTTGACTTGATCCCAACCTTTGATCACTTGTTACCAACCCTCGGCTTGATTCTAACCTTCAACCACTTGTTACCAACCTTTGCCTTGATCCCAACCCAACCTTTGGCTTGATCCCAACCTTCAATCACTTGTTACCAACCTTTGCCTTGATCCCAACCCAACCTTCGGCTTGATTCTAACCTTCAACCACTTGTTACCAACCTTTGACTTGATCCCAACCTTCGATCACTTGTTACCAACCTTCGGCTTGATTCTAACCTTCAACCACTTGTTACCAACCTTTGACTTGATCCCAACCTTCGATCACTTGTTACCAACCTTTGGCTTGATCCCAACCTTCAACCACTTGTTACCGACCTTTGGTTTCTTTACTGACTATGCTTCTGCTCTTCCCTACCTGTTATATCTGTAACCACAACCCAGCTTGCTCACCTCCTGATGGGGCGATCCTGAGGACCGCAACCTGGCCCTAGCACGCAGTGAAACCCATCTCCACCATCAGGAGCTCTGGTGAAGACCGGCTAATGCTTACACCCCGCTCCTCGGGTGAGCCCTCGTCATCCTCCAGGGGGACCTGCTGATCAGTGAGAACCTCTCTACTGCTATAGCTACTGGTCTCCAAGCCTGACTGTGACAATTGTATTTCAGGAGAAATTCCAGACAAAAGGTACATTTTTGGGGTACTGCTTAGTTACAATTAACATTTCTATATCATAGCAAGTCTTCATATAAATTATATAATAATTATTTATATAATACTTTTTTTTTTTTTTGCTAATTTGAAACTGAACTGTATTGCTTTCCTACATTGGTTCAGCTTGGCACAATGTAAGAGGGGCACCTAGGAAAGCTGGCAATTGGTGTAGTAGCCGATGCTACTACAGTGATAGTAGTGATCTTCCAGGTCCTACATGCTTGCTCCTTTGCTCACTGACCATAGGGGTTCACTCTCCCTGCACTGTTGCCATTCACAGAATGGCTTGTATTTTTTTTTTTTCAATAGATACCAGGCATTCTATAGATGGCAGCAGTGCAGAGTGTGAGCCCCCATTTGATCAGTGTGCAGAGGGGAAGCTGCTCACACATGACTTTGAAGATCACCACTATCACTGTTGTAGCGATGGATTGTACAGTGATTGTCAGCTTCCCCAGTGACACTTCAGGTATCATGAGATATTAATATATAAATAGTATAGTAATACCTATATTCCCAACAAAAAATGTAAAAGTGGCCGGTGTGCTGGAAATATTTTACCAAACAACCTCAATACAAATAAAACTTATCAGGTCACATTCTTGTATAATATATATATTTTTTTTTTTGGGGGGGGTGGGATTTTTTGTTGTGAATATAGGTATCACTGTGTAGCACACGTTTCAGGCTAGGTTCACATATGCGCTGGTGGTGCCGTTGTGGGACTGCACAAAAATCCATGCAGCCGCACCACCCGCACAGAAGACTGCAGACCCGCGGGCAGGTGCCATTAATTCTAATGGCATGCCTCCCGCACTTGAGATCACAACCATACTGGGAACCTAGGTTCCCATGCGGGCTGCGTTTTCAGAAGAAGTGCAGGGACATCTTCCCTTTGTCTCCCGGGCACGGGAGTCCATTCAAATGAATGGGCTCTCGTGCCCATGCAAAACGCGGACCATGGGAATGTAGATATGTGAACCAGGGGTCAGTATATATTAAGGTATAACTAAAAGGCAAAACTTTTTTTTTTGTATTATTTTTGGAGTCCCCCCATTAGGGAGATTCACCCTCTCTGGCCTGTTTACCATTATTAGTGAAAGTGTAAGAAAAAAAAACAAAAACTAATTTTGGGCTGTCCTCAGAAAAGTAATAGGATGACATTTTTCAATGTGGTGCACTAGTTCTGGTGACCTGGGGGTGCCCAAGGAATTCTCTTAATTTGCAGAGATTTCCTCTCCCTTCCTGTTTTCACTATAGCACAGGAAGAAAAGATAAATCTCCCCAATGGAACATAGATGGCGGTTATAAGCCTCCCTTACTCTATCACAAATGGGCGAAAAAAAAGTTTTTCCTATAGTTCTACTTTAACATTAGGTTGGTGTGGGAACAAATCCCCTCCCTCTTAGATTGTAAGCTCCAAGGATCAGGCCCTCCTATCCCTCTTGTACTGAACTGTATTGTTGCTGTATTGTCTCCCATTATATTGTAAAGCGCTGAGCAAACTGTTGGCGTTATATAAATCCTGTATAATAATAATAATATAAATCCTGTATAATAATAATAATATAAATCCTGTATAATAATAATAATAACTGTGCAAGCGGCAAGGTACTTGTGTGCACTATATACAGACTGCACAGAGGGTACTTTTTGTTTAACCCCTTTAGGCCGGCACCTCCTGGCCCTTTTAAGGTGTTTCTGATGGCGGGAAGCGGGGTGAGGTTTATGATCATGTGACCACCGTGGTTGGCTGTCACATGATCAGAAAGCTTCCAATCGCAAATGGTGATCGGGACCTTTTTAACGTTAGGCGATGGTAACTGTGCCAGGAGTGTGCATGGCGCGCGCTCTCGGCACAGCTTGTTTGCGAACCCTCAGCACCAAGGAGTTAACTATTAGGTATGATTTGGTTAATTTTGCCAAGCTGGACCAATGTAACTATGTATTCCAAAATAAAAATCCTTTTTTTTTAAATTACTCAATAAATTTATATTTGTTTTTTGTAGTTTGTTGATCTTATATGTAACATTATTATTGTTGTTGTTTGCCCTGTGTAAGAATCTGTAAGAAAACATTATACATTGTATCACCATAAACTACACAAAATTGACAGCTCCTGGTAGTTGTGTACAGCTGGAATCATTTCTTTTCATTTGTTGTATCTGTGAGTGAAATCGCAATATGATCCGGTATGTATGTCCATGAACAGAGACTGTCTGTAGCACAATAAGACTGTATTCTATTGGCAACCCCCCTCCTACCCGGGGTAAAACGGGGTCATACAGATAGGGTATGTGCTAGGGTTTGTTACCCCTTTCCATGCACGGGTGGAGGAAGCTTACAGGGTCAGGTTCAGGGGCGGACTGACCATTTGGAAACTCGGGCACTGCCCGAAGGCCCGGGGTCAGTAGGGGGCCCCATGAGATGCCCCTGGTACCTTTTTCATAGACTTTCTTGAGTTTGGGCAAGGACACAGGGGCCCCATGATCCCCTATTGCCCGGGGGCCCCATGAGTTGTCAGTCCGCCCCTGGTCAGGTTAGTCATTTCATATTGGCATTTCAGTTATAGATAGATGCTGAATGACACATTGCGGGAGATTTACACAGAATCTGGTGCAGCTCTGCATAGAATCCAATCAGATTCCAGGTTTTATTTCCAAATCTTAAGGCCAGGCTCACGCCTATGCAGTTTGCGTTCGAGCCGTTTCTGCATTGCATTTTGCATTTTTGCACTGTTTTTTTTTTTTTTTCTATCCATTTTTCTTGTTGCTAGGCAGATTTAAAGTGGTAAAAACATGACATACTTTTCTGCAGCATTTTCATTTAAGTCTACAGAACCAAAAACAGAACTTTTTGCGTTAAAGTCCCTGACCCTTTTCAAAAAATGCACCGGGTGAAAGTGCTTTTCGCAGTTCGTTTTGCGTTTTTCTACACACGTTTTTGATGTGTCTATGATGCGTTTTTACTGCGTTTTGTTCAGCTTTTTTTTTTGGAATTGTTTTGTTGCGCACAATAAAAATGCAAAATGCGGCAAAAACACAATACTATGCATTTGAGAAGATTCTCCATTAAACTTTATTATAGCAAAAATGCTGCTTTTTAATTTTAAAAAAGTCCCTGACCCTTTCCAAAAATGCAGCAGCTCAAAAAAGCATAGATGTGAACATATCCAATAGGAAATCATGTTAAGTTGACTGTACTGCGTTTCTGCAAAACGCTTAGGTGTGAACCTGGGGTAACTGAACAAGCTGAAGTTATTAGCTGATTGACTACAATGCACAGCTGCACCAGATCTTGCACGCTCCAGTTTTAGTAAATCTCCATTGACTCTCTCATATGCCTCATTTTCAGTTTTTTTTATTATTGGTAATGATTTGTCCTTTTTTAGTATAGCCTTTCTTTATTTTATTTTTTAAAAATACTTAAAAAAAAAAAATGACTCCAGAAACCACATAGGATCATGTACTCCATGAGGGTAAGGCAAAAAACATTGCACAGGCTCAATGCTCACCCACCAAATCTGGTTCCTATTGTTTGATCGGATTGAGAATGCTGATCCTTGCCAAGAAACCTCATTGCGCACAATTCCCCAATAATTTTGATTAAAAAAAATGCATTGTAATGGAAATCTTGCAGTTGTTCTCAGGTCTACAATCTTTTTTTTTTTTCTCTTTTTTTCTATAGGGAGACTTAACTGTTTGGTGATGGTATCCTCATTTTCCGCAGTCACACATTACACTGCTTATGAGATGATGGGCAACAAGTGGTTAAATAGATTTAAATAGACTCCATGTTAATTTCTCACTCCTTTTGTTTGCAGCATCTCCATTTTCTTATACTCTTCAAGATGTAACATAAGCTAGAAAAATCCAACAGTAAAAGTGAGACTTCCTTAACTGCTCCTGTGCTGAGATGTCACTGGACTAAGGCCATTGGGGGGTTCCTGCCAGTATTGGTAAATGACCAAAATATAGTTGGGCAAATGTTGCTTCCCCCAAGCAAGGAAAGGGTTAAATGGCTTTTATATAAGCATCTTCAGTAGCTGGCTGTGGAACAATACTACCCAACATTCCCTGTCTATAATGGCTTGTTAGAACATCTGGGAATTGTAGTTCCACAGCTGTTAAACAAAGACAATGTCATATATGTGGTTGCTGATACAGGCAAGACCATCTGGGACTTGTAATTTATAACTGCTTTTTTTTCTTTTTTTTTCAAGTTTAATTGGAATGCTGGGTCATATAGTTCCATAACCTGGGGGAAAAAAAAAAAACATTCATTAGTATGGTCCCTAGGGCAGGACTGAAATGTGTAGTCCCACAAGCTCAGCAGCACTTTGGATAGTGATGGCCTAAGATGACAAGAACCACAAATACCAGCATGCAAACAGACTGGAATTCAAAAGATTTTGAAGCATTTATTAAAAGGAAAAAAAAAACATAATTACAATTCAAATCCTACATAACACTGTGCCAGATGCCACGTATAATTAACCCTTTCCTAGCCAGTAGGATCCCACCCCTAGTGTCTGGCACAAGCTCTGTACTATCCAGGCATTGAATATCTGAAAGGATCCCACCAGAACAGAAATACTAGACTTATATTTAAAGGCTCCAGCAGCTGGGCTGTCATGTTTATCCTGTCTTGACTACCTGGTCAGTCACTGATCAAGAGCATGCATGCAGCTACTGCATGTGGCCCCCAAGTTTCAGGATAGGTCGGCGACTAGGTAAGTTAGTAAAACCAAGATGAGACTGACAGCCCTGCCAAGTGGGCTTTAAAAACAAGTCGGCAATGGAAGCCTGTATAATTTGTATCCCTTTGAATTCCTGTTTAATATAAACATATTATCCCTTGTGCAATGTGCACAACTTGAGGTAGACCTTTTATGTCACTAGATCAATAAATTACAATACAATAAAATTATAATTTTAGCAAAAAAAGCCATGTTCAGCTGTTTTTAACCCCATGTAGAACAAGAGAATGCAGACCTAACCCTTTCAGAGCCAGAGGGCGGTTTTGTTGTCCTGACATTCAAATGGGAGCAATAAGTGCAATTGGAAGGACAATCCAGGTAGGTCGCATTACCTGAAGAGTACTATATACCATGAATGGAACCTTGCTTCATTATACTATGCTGTCTGTTGGGTGCAGTTTCTACATCGGGGTTTCATTTTGGGTTTTCCCCAATTTTGAGTTCCATTGAATTGTTTTTTTATATCCCTGAGCTTTCCATAGTCTGTGTTCAACTGACCTCCCTGTAGGGTCAAATCCCCATACAGCACCTTCGTACCTGACAGCTTACTAGTGCATAGTCCATTTGCAGTGGTATTTGCTCCTTATAACCATACTGGTGCCCATTGCTGTTGCTAGGCTGGCTCCAGAGACTCCTGGTTCCCATTATATTCAGACCATATCCCCAAAGCATTGGTAATGTCCATGGAATTGGAAAACCCACCAGATTGTCGGGACAAATCCCCTGTGGCATGTAACCTTCTATCTGCCTTCCTAGGGCAACACAGGAGCCTCTTAAAGGCTTTCCTGAAATCCGGGCTCCTGCAGTAGATAATGGGATTAAAAATAGAGTTGACATATCCCAACCAGTTCAAAAACAAGAAGAGTTTGTCAGGGATGAGGTTCCTGTAAAACACATTAACTATATTGGCCAGGAAGAAGGGTAGCCAGCACAGGGTGAAGGTACCCATGATGATGCCCAGAGTCTTCAAGGCTTTGTGCTCCTTGGCCACCAACAATTTGGAAAGCCTTCTCCTGCTCGACCTGGCATGGTGCAGAGCCTGGTTGAGGTGGAAACGACCTTCACACTTGTCTATCTTCTTCATCTGCAATTTAGCCTCCTTGAAAACACGAAAGTAAACAAATATCATGACCACCAAAGGGACATAGAAGGAAATAATGGAAGAGGCAATGGCATATGCTCGGTTGGTTACAAAGTCACAGCAGCCAGGGTCTTCATAGCAGCTCAAGGCCTCTGGGTCATCAGTATCCCTCCACCAGTGCATCATGATGGGTAGGAAGGACACCAGGGCAGAAATTGCCCACACTGTGCAGACAATGCCCTTTGCCCTGGCCTTGGTGAGAAGGCTCTGGTAGCGGAAGGGTGAAGTAATGGCAATATACCTGTCTATGGCAATGACACAAAGCGTCTCAATGCTGGCAGTCACACACAAGACATCCACTGAGGTCCAGAACTCACAGAAGATAGAGCCATACAGCCAGGTGCCACTCACCACGAGGGTGGCCCCCAGGGGCACCACAAACAAGCCCATGATGAGGTCTGCACAGGCCAGGGAGGTGATGAAGACATTGGTTAGTGTTTGCAGACGCTGGTTCTTTCCTATGGCCACAATGACCATGATATTGCCCATTAGAATGAGCAGGATGATGATGGACATCAACATGGCCATACCAACTGTCCACTGCTGGGACATCACTGGAAGCAGCTGCATAGGGCTTGGCACTGTTGGGTGTGGGCTACTCCGATTCTTGCAGTCAGGGGACACCCAGCCATCTCCCATTGTAACAGCAGAACTTGAGGAATCAGCTTAAGAAGGGGGGCTGGTGGACCATTTTAGCGCAGTGATGAGCAGCAGCGTAATTTTAAAACAGGCTCCTGGGTCCAAAATGGTGGAAACTGTTGTGCACCACCTGGGATTGTTGTTCTCAGGACCTTTTGGATAGGCCACTCTCTGCCCAGAGCTAGTGGTACTCCATACACAGAAGTTCTGCACACAGATGACAGTACAATATCCACAACTCTGGCACTCTACACTGTGTCCAGTACTGTTAATATTTCTCCAGGCATTGATTGGTAGAACAGTACCGGTGGCTATAGAATCCCCGTACTCCGCAGAGGTGGGAGCATCAAGTTTGGATCTCCTGTAGCTTGCTCTAGTTCTGGTGTCAGCAGGTGAAGAACTCGTGTATGGGGTAGAACACCTACGCCTGGAACTGTCTGTGACAAGTGCACAGATTTCAGCTCTTGTGTTGGCTGATGCACAACTAGTACCAGCAGAGGATGCACAGACAACAGTACCTTCAGAGCTGCTGTTAGCAGCTGTTACATTCCTCCACTTAGTACTGGTTGATGCCCTGAGAGCAGTGTAGGTGCCTCCAGATCTTCTTACTCCTCCAATGAGAGGGGTGACAGCTGTGCTTGTGGCATCAGTTCCACAGTCCCTGTACCCAGAAGGTGGTGATTCCCTATGGAAGATGTAATGCTCAGTCAGACAGGTGGTGGCCCAAACCTCTGGGCTCTCCTGCTTGACACTGCAAGTGGTAGGCGTTCCTGTCCTCCTCTGTCCAGAGTAAGCAGTTGGTGATCTGGTCCAACTAAAGGTCCTAGTAGTGGACCCTGGGCACCTTCCAATGGCACTTCTATGAGCAGGTGGTGAGCCCTTACTATAGATACAACTGCTGGCACTGACTGACACTCTTCTCTCTGCACTGTTGGAAGTGCTGCTGGTGGTAGTAGTAGTTACAGAACTCCCAGGTCCTGTGGCAGCAGGTGGTGACCGTTCCTTACAGACGCAGGAATCATTCAGTGAGGTGCAAGCTCCAGTAGTGTTGCTGTTGCCAGTAGTAGCTGTACAGTAGTCTTTGGGTCTTAGGCTCCTCTGCCTGCTGCTGTCAGCTGTAGGTCCTCTGCCATCAGCTAGGCAGTGCCAGTCCCTGTGCTGTAGCCTCCACTCTCTGGAACTGATGGCAGGAGTAGTTCCAGAGGTACAAATACCAGTCTGGCAGGTGCTGCCTCTGAAACTATTCGTTGCACAGTCTCTAGGACCAGTCAGGCAAGTGCTGCCCCTGGTAGTGGTTGCAGAGTCCTTAGGACCAGTCTGGCAGGTGCTGACTCTGATGGTGGTAGTAGCTGCACAGTCCCTGGGATCAGCTTGGCAGGTGCTGCTTCTACTAGTAGTAATTGCAAAGTCCCTGGAATCAGTCTGGCAGGTGCTGCCTCCAAGGATAGTAGCTGCACAGTCCCTAGGACCAGTCTGGCAGGGGCAGCTTCCGATGATAGTAGTTGCACAGTCCCTAGGACCAGTCTGGCAGGGGCAGTTTCTGAAGATGGTAGTTGCAGAGTCCTCAGGACCAGTCTGGCAGGGGCTGCCTCCGATGATAGTAGTTGTACAGTCCCTAGGACCAGTCTGGCAGGTGCTGCCTCTGATGGTGGTAGTAGTTGTACAGTCCCTAGGACCAGTCTGGCAGGGGCAGCCTCTGATGATAGTAATTGCAGAGTCCTCAGGACCAGTCTGGTAGGGGCAGCCTCCGATGATAGTAGTTGCAGAGTCCTCAGGACCAGTCTGGCAGGGGCAGCCTCCGATGATAGTAGTTGCAGAGTCCTCAGGACCAGTCTGGCAGGAGCAGCCTCTGATGGTGGTAGTTGCACAGTCCCTAGGACCAGTCTGGCAGGGGCTGCCTCCGATGATAGTAGTTGCAGAGTCCTCAGGACCAGTCTGGTAGGAGCTGCCACTGATGATAGTAGTTGCAGAGTCCTCAGGACCAGTCTGGCAGGGGCAGCCTCCGATGATAGTAGTTGCACGGTCCTTAGGACCAGTCTGGCAGGGGCAGCCTCTGATGATAGTAGTTGCACAGTCCCTAGGACCAGTCTGGTAGGGGCTGCCACTGATGATGGTAGTTGCACAGTCCCTAGGACCAGTCTGGTAGGGGCTGCCACTGATGATAGTAGTTGCACAGTCCCTAGGACCAGTCTGGTAGGGGCTGCCACTGATGATAGTAGTTGCACAGTCCCTAGGACCAGTCTGGTAGGGGCTGCCACTGATGATAGTAGTTGCAGAGTCCTCAGGACCAGTCTGGCAGGGGCAGCCTCTGATGGTGGTAGTAGTTGCAGAGTCCCTAGGACCAGTCTGGCAGGGGCAGCCTCCGATGTGCAGCTCTCTCCTCCTGTTGGATCTCAGCATGATTGTGAACTGTGCAGCTTCTCCAGCTCCCTGTCCACCTCCCCTCCCTCCATCTCCCCCTCCCAGCCAATCCGACATCAGGAGAGGAAGGAACCAGCCTCATAACCCCGCCCACCTGTCACATTTCTCTGCCAGCGCTGATCATCGGGCAGAATAGTGTGTGAACCGAACTCAAGTGACGTCATCGAGCAACATACCTATCCAGTGTGCTGCCTGACCTCTGCCATCCACTGCTGACGTCACACGGAGCTGCTGATTTACTAAAGGGGACATTTTCATCAAACGATTTCAATCGTACTTGAACTCATCCAGAGAGAAGAAAGGGATGTGATTGGACTGCCTTCATTGTAACCAAAATGGAAAGTTTGCCATTCTGTTATGTGATGGATATTCAGCCTTGTCACAAAGGAAGAACCTTGGCTAGGACCCCCGGATCACAATGAGGGGACAGGGACGGCAGCACTGAGACCATACAAAACAAATTGGGTAGGTCTACTACTCTCCAGCAGTGGTCTGCCTTAACATTCACATGTCCAATGCAAGGCTATGGACTCTGCATTGTGCTTAATGACATCAGAAGACCTGCAACGTCTGTGTCAGGACTGCAGGAGCTGGGGTCGCCACCTCATCCCTTTAAAACTGAACACATATTAATCCGCCACAGAGCCTATGTAATTATGTGTTCGGTTTTAGAGGGATGAGGAGGCAACCCTAGTAGGGACCCATCTTAGGCTTCCTTCAGACAGGTGGCAGTGCTGTAAACCACCCTCTAAAAAGCTATCCACTTTGGATTGCTTTTCAGAGGGTGATATAATGGTGTCTGACAGGCATTCAAGAGCCTCTTGAACCTGTTTTCTTTTCTCAATGGGTGAGTTTGACAGGTGGTGCCACCTAATATACTCTGAAGCAAATCATTGCAGCCATCCATTGCATGTGTACAAACCTGTCAGGCTGTAATGATAGCATTCAGGTGGGCGGCCAGGGGGTAGCAAAACTGTGGCTCAATAGCTTTTTTCCAGCTGCCCGTGTAAAAGAGCCCTTACAGTCTAGCCTGTGGGGAGTGGATATCAGGTAATAAAACAGCTTTTTCTGCTCCCTAGACCCAATTAAGCAATTGTAGGGAGCAGCCCCCCAGTTTTATTTTCCCTGTGTGATGTCTAGGAGCACAGAGATAGCACACAAATGCAAATCACATGAACCCGGTCGATGCAGGGGCATATCTACCACAAGGCAAACAAGACATTTGCCTAGGGCGGCATTTTTCAAGGGGGCAGCACCGCCCTTCGGTAGAAGGGATGGAAGAAGGAACACACAGCATGGGGACCGGCTGGGATCCGAGAGAGGCTGTGGGCTGCTTGATGGTGTATGCAGTGCCCAACTCTTGTTCCCGGGAATGTCTGGAGCTGTGAAGGTGAGTGTCTTCACTCTCTCGCCAGGGTGGCCAATGTATTAGGGGGCGGTGGTAGTAGAAGACTCTCTCAGGTGGGGGGGCTGGGTGTTTTTGGTCAGGCTCTCTTCCTGGGGGAGGGGGGTGCTGGTCAGGGTCATGGTCTCTCCGTGGGGGTGGGGGGAGCCAATTTATGTGTTGCCTAGGGCAGCACGAAACCTAAATACACCGCTGGGTGGATGTGCAGGTGTTTTGAGGAACTTGGGTGTACAGGAGGGGCGGCAATAGGACACAGCCCAGAGACGGTCCATGGGGTAGCAATAGGACACAGCCCAGAGACGGTCCATGGGGTAGCAGTAGGACACAGCCCAGAGACGGTCCATGGGGTAGCAGTAGGACACAGCCCAGAGACGGTCCATGGGGTAGCAATAGGACACAGCCCAGAGACGGTCCATGGGGTAGCAATAGGACACAGCCCAGAGACGGTCCATGGGGTAGCAATAGCACACAGCCCAGAGACGGTCCATGGGGTAGCAGTAGGACACAGCCCAGAGACGGTCCATGGGGTAGCAGTAGCACACAGCCCAGAGACGGTCCATGGGGTAGCAGTAGCACACAGCCCAGAGACGGTCCATGGGGTAGCAGTAGCACACAGCCCAGAGACGGTCCATGGGGTAGCAGTAGCACACAGCCCAGAGACGGTCCATGGGGTAGCAGTAGGACACAGCCCAGGGACGGTCCATGGGATAGCAGTAGCACACAGCCCAGGGATGGTCCATGGGGTAGCAGTAGGACACAGCCCAGAGACGGTCCATGGGGTAGCAGTAGGACACAGCCCAGAGACGGTCCATGGGGTAGCAATAGGACACAGCCCAGAGACAGTCCATGGGGTAGCAGTAGGACACAGCCCAGAGACGGTCCATGGGGTAGCAGTAGGACACAGCCCAGAGACGGTCCATGGGGTAGCAATAGGACACAGCCCAGAGACGGTCCATGGGGTAGCAATAGGACACAGCCCAGAGACGGTCCATGGGGTAGCAGTAGCACACAGCCCAGAGACGGTCCATGGGGTAGCAGTAGGACACAGCCCAGAGACGGTCCATGGGGTAGCAGTAGCACACAGCCCAGAGACGGTCCATGGGGTAGCAGTAGCACACTGCCCAGAGACGGTCCATGGGGTAGCAGTAGCACACAGCCCAGAGACGGTCCATGGGGTAGCAGTAGGACACAGCCCAGGGACGGTCCATGGGATAGCAGTAGCACACAGCCCAGGGATGGTCCATGGGGTAGCAGTAGGACACAGCCCAGAGACGGTCCATGGGGTAGCAGTAGGACACAGCCCAGAGACGGTTTATGGGGGAACAGTAGGACACAGCCCAGAGACGGTCCATGGGGTAGCAGTGGGACACAGCCCAGAGACGGTCCATGGGGTAGCAGTGGGACACAGCCCAGAGACGGTCCATGGGGTAGCAGTGGGACACAGCCCAGAGACGGTCCATGGGGTAGCAGTGGGACACAGCCCAGAGACGGTCCATGGGGTAGCAGTGGGACACAGCCCAGAGACGGTCCATGGGGTAGCAGTGGGACACAGCCCAGAGACGGTCCATGGGGTAGCAGTGGGACACAGCCCAGAGACGGTCCATGGGGTAGCAGTGGGACACAGCCCAGAGACGGTCCATGGGGTAGCAGTGGGACACAGCCCAGAGACGGTCCATGGGGTAGCAATAGGACACAGCCCAGAGACGGTCCATGAGGTAGCAGTAGGACACAGCCCAGGGACGGTCCATGGGGTAGCAGTAGGACACAGCACAGATAAACAGTTAATGGAGTAGCAATAGGACACAGAATGGTTCACAGAGTAGCAATATGGCACAGCAAGGGGAGATGATCCTCACCAGCCAGCTTGCTAACAACCGAATTAACCTGTCTAACAGTATGCGTTTATAACAGGGGTTTAGTTAGCACACATTTGCAAATACATACGTAAGCCACAGAGCCACGACACGGCACCCTGGTAATCTGTGGTCCTAACTCTAAAATTTGTGAGTCCCCATAGTAGAGGCACATGCATTTAATGGATAGATCATAGGCAGGTGGACCTGAGGGAGCCACCCCTCTTAAAGGCAAAGGAGTGCACTGGACCCCAGCATGTAGCACAATGGCAACCAGGGCCCTAGTGCACCCACGTACCAAAAACTCAAACATGCATAAAAGTGGCCAACCGCCCAAGTCTATAACTGGCTTATGAAGCAAGGACACATAAACAGACATCACATAGTGAATAAAGGGGAGAGAACAATGTTCTTGGACAACTTGCCAGCCAGCTTGCTAACAACCGAATTAACCTGTCTAACAGTATGCGTTTATAACAGGGGTTTAGTTAGCACACATTTGCAAATACATACGTAAGCCACAGAGCCATGACACGTTCACTATGTGATGCCTGTTTATGTGTCCTTGCTTCATAAGCCAGTTATAGACTTGGGCGGGTGGCCACTTTTATGCAGAGATGATCCTCACCCGTCTTTCCTGAGTAATGGTTATAGTAATGGGCAGGAGACAGTGATGATGCAGGGACTTTGTGTCCCAGAAGTTGGGTGGTTCCAGCTGCTTTGGACATAACCACTGTGCTGTTTGGGCCAATGATAAGGACCACTAGATAATTATGTGACTCCTGTAGTGATGAGAACTACAGGGGGGCTATAAATTAACAGCTGGAGGGGACAGGAAGCAGTCAAATGTTCCAGCAAAACTATTGCCAAAGGAGAGTACATCAATGTGCCCTGCATTTAAAAATAGAAACAAAAGCTTGCCCTCTATATACTTTAATCCTTAACCGATCCTGGAAAATGAACCTGTAATAGATAAACTATTCCTGACTAATCTCACCCATTCACCTAACCATTAAAGTTAAAATGTATCAGAAACTTACTTTTTTTTTGGTAGTTTTGGATGGAGTGGTGATGTTTATCCAACCAAGTTTTCCATTGATCACGGTGACCACTGTAATGATAAATCTTCCAATGGGTACACTAGTTGCAGTGACAACTATTTTAAAAGGGAATTCTCCTGCCTTTGGAGAGATCTTCCCAACAGGACAAAATTGGCAACAGAGTGCCCCTTACATTTATTGTCCACATCAGAGTGCCCCCCTACATGGATTGTCCTAAACAGAGTGCCCCCTTACATTTATTGTCCACATCAGATTGCCCCCTTACATGGATTGTCCTAAACAGAGTGCCCCCTTACATTTATTGTCCCGATCAGAGTGCCCCCTTACATGGATTGTCCTAAACAGAGTGCCCCCTTACATTTATTGTCCCGATCAGAGTGCCCCCTTACATGGATTGTCCTAAACAGAGTGCCCCCTTACATTTATTGTCCCGATCAGAGTGCCCCCTTAAATGGATTGTCCTAAACAGAGTGCCCCCTTACATTTATTGTCCCCATCAGAGTGCCCCCTTACATGGATTGTCCTAAACAGAGTGCCCTCTTACATATGATCATTGTCCCCATCAGAGTGCCCCCTTGCATCAGTGTCCCCAGCAGAGTGCCCCCTTACATGCATTGTCCTAAACAGAGTGCCCCTTACATTTATTGTCCTCATCAGAGTGCCCCTTACATGGATTGTCCCCATCAGAGTGCCCCTTACATTTATTGTCCCCATCAGAGTGCCCCTTACATGGAGTGTCCTAAACAGAGTGCCCCCTTACATTTACTGTCCGCATCAAAGTGCCCCCTTACATGGATTGTCCTAAACAGAGTGCTCCCTTACATATGATCATTGTCCCCATCACAGTGCCCCCTTGCATCAGTGTCCCCATCAGAGTGCCCCCTTGCATCAGTGTCCCCATCAGAGTGCCCCCTTGCATCAGTGTCCCCATCAGAGTGCCCCCTTGCATCAGTGTCCCCATCAGAGTGCCCCCTTGCATCAGTGTCCCCATCAGAGTGCCCCCTTGCATCAGTGTCCCCATCAGAGTGCCCCCTTACATGGATTGTCCTAAACAGAGTGACTCCTTACATATGATCAGTTACCCCATCAGAGTGCCCCTTTACATCATTGTCCCCATCAGAGTGCCCCCATATGATCGGATACCCATCAGAGTGCCCCCATATGATCGGATACCCATCAGAGTGACCCCTTACATGGATTGTCACAATTGGAGTGCCCCTTACATCAATTGTCTTCATCAGAGTGCTCACTTACACCAACAGCGCCCATCAGATTGGCTCATGGATCAGTGAATGCACTCTCAGATCTAGAAGGGCACAGCTCACCCCCAGCAGCCCCCTACATTTATCCCTGCAGCCGATGCACATATGTGTCCACTGCAGCCTAAATTGTGCGCTGGAAGCCGGTTCACAGCACACTGACTGAGCTGTCACTGCTAGCTCTCGATCACAGCAGGACAGGCTCCCAATTATGTGATCACTGCAAGTCACAGTGGTCATATGATACAGAAGCTGCGCTGTCTCCCGGGCATTAAATTCCGCTCAAAGTACCTCCAGGAGGAAGCAATAAGGGGTTAAAAATATTTTAAAAAGTGGAACTAGTGACATAATAAATTACTCATACAGTATGATGCAAAATCTCACTAAGAGGAATGTTCATCCCTGTTATGCTGACCCCCCCCCCCCCCCTTCATCAGTGCCGCCATCTGTAAAAATCCAGTGAGCAGATGTGCCAAAAGGCTCTGCCCTGACTTCAGGACCTGGCGGAAGCCTGTGGCACATCTGTGCACACATGGAATTGTCATGAGGTACAGGAGCACAATGTCATTCTCACCTAGATGAGACTTTACAAAAACACTTGAAAAAAATATATTTACCTCATTTTTTCCCTTCTGTTTTCACCTGGTGATAACACACCTTCTGTATTAGCGCACCCCCACTCTGAATGAAGGGGCACAGGGGGCACAGCAGTATTCTCAGTCTCGGGGGAGGGGAGTGTTAGACTAGCAGATTTTGGAAGCAGTTACAGCAAACCAGTTTGATCCTTTTTGGGGATAAAGGTTTTACATAAATTAAAAACTGATCACTGTAATCACCCCTGTCAGTTAAATGGTTTGTCTCATTCCTCTAACTCAGTGGTGGTAAACTTGCTTGATACGGGGGACCTCAAGTGCAGCCCCCAACATTGCCAAAGGGCCGCACATAAAATTCAGTGACTAGTCCATGTCAGAGACCTAAGACACAACCGGATATACTCAAAGACCAATGGCATGGTACACGAGATGGCCAGAGACTGCGGACATGCTGCAGGAGACCGTCATAGACTGGAAACATTTTACATGAGACTGCTACAAATCACTACTATAACAGGGCAATAGGGAATCACAGATTAGTGTCTGCAGGGGCCCCAAGGGCTGCACAAAAAGTGACAATGAGCCACAGGTTGGGCACCAGGAGTCTAACTGCTACATCTGCAAGACAGCTTGTTCTTTTGAAAAAAAAAAAAAAAAAAGACTGGTAGGATCACCAAGTATTAATAAAAGAAAGCCTAAAAGAAAACTAATGCAGCTTTGGGCTTAAAGGATAACTTCGCCTTTTAAAAAAAAATGATAAATGCACATTTTTTTTTTGTAGTTAAAATGTATTATTATTAATAAATAAATATATATTTTTTGCAAAATTTTTGAGGTGCCTGCAGGGCATTGCAATCTTGAGCTTTTGCATACTTTCAGGATAGCTGGCTGCCAGTACCTCATATGGGCAGGCAATTACATGACAGCAGAAAGAATCAATGGACTACTAGAGTGCTCACCAGTTCATTGAAATCCATCATCCCCAACGCTGAACAGGCGGACCTCCATTGTCTAGGGATAGATAGCCTGTCAGCTTCAACCTCCTAAAGCTACAGGAACAGGACAACGTGAGTACTTCTACACCCCCTGGGCCAAAGAAGGGAGAAGAACGGTCAGGTGCAATACCCAACTAGTTCTCCCTGGGACTACATTACTGGTGAGTCTTGGAATCCCTTGCCCTGGGATACTCTCAAGACAGACAGGTGGATGAGATTTTCATCTGGGGTCTGAGGAGGTTCACTTAAGGGGTCTTAGGCTACGTTCACACTAGCGTTGTGTGCAGGCGGCAGAAAGGCGTTTGGGAAGCGTTTTTACCTCTGCCAATTCTGCACATTACAGCACATGGTGCTGTTCTAACGGGAGCGTTTGCGTTGCGTCGTGGCAAAACGGACGCCTCTGGTCGAGTTAGGAGGCGTTGAAGCCTCCTATTCTAGTCTATTGTGCCGCTCCGCAAACGCCCGGCCGGCGTTTGCGGTGCGGTTGCGACGCGGTTGCGGGGCGTTTGCGGAGCGGTAACACCATTAAAACTGCATTATAGGCATTTGTGGGGCGTTTTTAATGCTTGGCAAATGCCTAGCAACTTCCGCTAAACCGTGCATGCGGTGTTTGCAGAGCGTTAAAAAACGCTCCACAAATGCCGGACCAACGCTTGCCAAAAGTGTTCCTTGAAAAGACTGTGTGCTAATCTGTCAGAAGGGAAGCGCCACTGCTGAAGGAGTAGAGAGCCTAGGATCCATTTTGTGCTGAATTCTTGCAATTTTGTCTAAGAACTTTGTCCTCCAAGTTGTTGAGTTCCATTGGGCATCCCATATACATACATACAGGTGTACCTCAGTTTACGAATTTAATGCGTTCTCTGGAACGTTTCTTATTGTAAAAAATTCGTAAACAGTAATGCGATTTCCTATAGGAATGCATTGAAAACCAATTAATTCATCCAGAGGTCAGAAAAAAAGTAATAAAAAAGTCACTGTCACTATAGGTCAGTGCTGGTTTTTAAATGTAATTACTTTTCACTATAGCTCAGAGAATCAGCTGTCACTTTCCCCCCAGCTAAAAGAAACAAATTTTCCTTTTAGTTTCTTTCTCTGAGTTAAAAGAAACAATGTTTCCTTTTAGTTTCTTTCCCAAGATAAAATAAAGTTTCTTTTAACTCCAGGGAAAGTGACAGCTAATTTTGTGAGCTGTATTGAAGAAAAAAAAAAGCTGGCAATTGCATTTAAGAATCGGCACTGACATACACTTCGTATTGCGAAAATTTTAAACCAAGGCATTATTTTCAATGGATTTTCATTCATAAATCGAAAATTATGTTAACCGAGGCATTCGTAAACAAAGTACACCTGTATAAATAATTGTATTTTCTTTATTTTATATTAAGATATATATATAAATATATCTTTTTTTTTTACCTGATTTAGAATAAAAAAAAAACTTTAATATAGTCCTGAACTCAAAAAGTAAAGATCTGCTATGTAATTGGGAACATCTAGAAATATTTTAGTCCCTAAGTAGTGCCCTGAAAAAATTAGAAGTGCGCTTCCTGTGCCTAGGCACTCCTGTTTTGTAGCGTCACATTATACATCCCAGCAGGCACTTTGAGATCCCACACATGCTCAAGAGACCTGCAAATGAATCAGGAGCCACAATATTATCCTGACTTCGGTAGTGGATTTAAAGCGGAACTTCACTCTCTCAATCAACAATGGCTATTTTTAATCCGTATGTCGCTGGCATTAGTAAATGGATAGGAAAGTATATTATATTTACTTGTTTTTAAACTTTTTTTTTTCTTTACATTTCTTCAGTTACTTCCTGGTTTCCAGGCCTAGGCAAAAGATGTCATACATCCCAGGAGTCTTCAGGAGGGGAGAGTTTTCAGCTCAGCCAAAGCCTGACCTAAGGGCAGATGGATTCCAGGAAGTAAATACTACATGAATCATCTGCCCTTACAAAAGAGGGCCACTGCCAGAAATGCTAGGAGCGTTTTTCAAAACGTTTTCTCAGCAAAATAAAGCATAGAGACATGAATGAATGGGTGGGTTTGCTTTGAATATTAACAAGCATTTTTGGTTTGTGGTGGTCAGATGTCGTGGAGTTCCATTTTAACCACCTCTTGTGCGGCCGTTGTATATAAACGGCCAAATGGTGGCAATGCAAGGGCGGGTGGCTGTTTATAAACAGCCTCCCCGCCCCCCTGCTTGTGCACGCTCCCTGGGAGCGCGCAGCACCGCGATCCGGTGCCCGCTGTGTCCTCCGGATACAGTGGAACACCGATCGTCGTACGGGGCCTCTGCGTGAGGTCCTGATCATGTGATCACTGATTGGCCAATCAGTGATCACAAGCAGAGTAAAAAGCAAGATGTCACTTCTGGCATCATTGCTTACTACATGTGAAATCTGTGAATGATCACAGAGGTCACATGGTACAGGGCTATTCACAACAGCCTTGTACCATGTGACAAGCTGTGACCAATCACAGCTTACACAGTATTTCTCAATGGCTGCAAGAATGCAGCAAGAGAGAAGGAGAAATGATTGCTTTTACAGCCTTTATGGGTGTAAAAGCAATCAGTATAAAAAAAAAAAAATCTTCATCACCCCCCACAAGTACTACAGTGTCACCATAGTGACACTGTACTGCTAGGGTGAGAGTATGTAAAAAAAAACCTAATAATAATATAAAAAAATAAAATAAAAATGTAAAAATTAAAAAAAAAAATTAAAATTTTTGGTTATAAACTATTTATTTATTACAGATACTTATATAGCGCTGTCAATTTCCACAGCACTTTACATATATATTGTACATTCACATCAGTCCCTAACCCTCAAGGGGTGTACAATCTAAGGTCCCTAACTCACATTCATACATACCTGTAGTTCTGAAATGATTTATCTTTGTCTCATTTTTTTACATCACCGAAACCTGACATTTTAACAGGGGTGTGTAGACTTTTTACATCCACTGTATACATCCTAGGGCCAATTTGGACAGGATCCAATTAACCTTCCAGCATGTCTTTGGAGTGTGGGAGGAAACCCACGCAGACACAGCAAACTCCACGCAGGGGGTGCCGTGGCTGGGATTCGAACCAACAACCCTAGTACTGCCAGGGTTATTATTTGGGTTTTTTTTTTTTTACTAAAAAAATAACGGAATAAATTTTTGCCAAGATTTATGATGAAATACTATTTATTTGCAAAATTTTATAAGGAAAACACTTTTTTCAAAATTTTTTGACTTTTTCATTTATATAGCAAAAGAATAGAAATCCCAGTGGTGAATAAATACCACCCAAATAAAGCTTTATTTGTCTCAAAAAATGCTAAAAAATTCATATGTGTACACATTTGCATGACCGCGCAATTGTCATTCAAAGTGTGATAGCACTGAAAGCTGAAAATTGGCCTGGGCAGGAAGGGGGTGAAAGTGTCCGGACTGGAAGTGGTTAAGAAACACAAATTTTCACTGTTTAAATCCATTCTTGGCGCAGGGGGAGGAGGCAGGAGAGAGGACCTCCCTGAAATGGATAAAGTTCCTCTTTAATATGTTAACTTAAAAAGAAGAAAAACAATGAAATGACTCCACACTCCCTAAAGGAGAAGGACAATAGCACCACGAAGCACCTGACACATCACCGTTCCTGGGTGTGAACTCATTACTACAATTACCCTTCAGTACTGGGAGTTACTTTGGGATTTTCTACCAATTTAGTAAGATTACACCAAAAGGGAAGAATCTGAGTTTTGTTCAGTGGGACTAGACAAAGGGAGCCTAATTTACAAAGTGCTTTGTGGAGCACAATTTGGGAGTATTACCTGGATGTATGATTTACTTTAGGAACAGTTAAAGAATATTAACCCCCCTTCTACACACACTTCCCCCCCCCGCTCCATCCCCCCTACCTGTTATAATGGGCTGAATGGAAAATACACCCCAGCCTGCCCAGCAGATCCTGCAGCATTTTCCTACAATGGTACAATGTTCATTGGTCTGTGCCTGCATTTTCCACCACCATCTTGGTCCCAAGAAAATGTCCAATCAATATTAACCTCCCTGGTGGTATTCCCAAGTGTAGCTCGGGGTTAACTTTCAGTACCAAAAGCGGTAACTCCTGAGCTACACTCGGGATTACCTTGCAGAATTGCTCCGGGATCTCTTCTTCACTTACCTTGTCTTGCGCTCCCGCAATGTCCCCCCTGCAGTGTCCCCTGTAATGTCCTCCAACCGATGCCGGCATCCGTCTTCTGGGTTCCGTTCCCTGCGACATCGGGACGTACGGGGGACGGAGCGGCGGGAAATTTAAAAATGTTAAAAGTGACATTCAATAAATTCACTAAAATCACATAGCATAACATTACTGTATCAAACCCAGGGGCGGACTGACCATTTGGAAACTCGGGCACTGCCCGAGGGCCCGGGGTCAGTAGGGGGCCCCATGAGATGCCCCTGGTACCTTTTTCATAGGTTTTTTTGAGTTTGGGCAAGGACACGGGCCCCATGATCCCCTATTGCCCAGGGGCCCCATGAGTTGTCAGTCCGCCCCTGATCAAACCATTTCACATACATTTTGTCCCGAGTGCTTTGTCCTGTGCCCTGCCTGCATTTTTACTGTTCTTTCTGCCTGGAAAATGAGAAACGTCCATGGCGTCCAAAAAGCGTCCCTTTAGGTCAAAATCGGTTTTAGACCGGCTAGAGAACAGCGATAGTAAATCAGAACCACTTGCAGAATTGAGTGATAATGATTCGTGGAGAAATTCGTCATCAGACATTGAAAACGATTTTGCGACTTTGCTCAGTGATGTGCGAACTTGGCGCTATATTTCAGATTTCAGTGTTTTTGGTTTGATTATATTATTGAATTACATTTATTATTATTATATTATTATTTTTTATGATTATTTATTATATTATAATTTATGATTTTGTGTTTCAAATTTGATACGACCCGGGATGTTTACTAGACTCTTGTTCGGACAGATTTCAGTGAGTTATTCCTAAAAATTACAGGCCTACAATAAAAAAATTACATATCTCCATGCAAAAAAATGTACCGCTTTGAGCACAGAAATACTGACATAATCAGACCGCTAGGGAGGTTAAAGATGGCTCTACTTCTGGCCAGCCCCTGTTGATGTGGAAGCTTCTCCAGGCCCTTCTGTGAATACTGTATAATAATAATAATGGGCACAGGAGTGTAGACCTGCGAACTTGGAGCAGGGATGGTGGGAACCCCTCATATAATGCACAGCGCTGAGCAAACCTTTTAGCGCTATATAAATACTGTATAATAATAATGGGCACAGGAGTGTAGACCTGGGAACTTGGAGCAGGGATGGTGGGAACCCCTCATAATGGGCACAGGAGTGTAGACCTGGGAACTTGGAGCAGGAATGGTGGGAACCCCTCATGATGGGCACAGGAGTGTAGACCTGGTAACTTGGAGCAGGGATTGTGGGATCCCCTCATAATGGGCACAGCAGGTATGCAGAGATCTGACCAATAGTGTCCCTTAGAAATAGAAGAGACTGTTGGGAGGTTTTATTCTCTGCTAAAGGCTTTAATATCTCTTTTAGGTGGACTGACCCTTTAAAATAGAGTTCTTGTACCCTGAGCTCTTTGCTATTATGCATGCAGAGAATTTTGCTTTTCTTTTTGTCCATTGATGTACTATTGACATACCGAGGTTCTAATCAATACTTGGGGGGGGGGGGGGGGGGCGGAGGGGTAGACCCAGGATACAGTGTAGCATTATAATTATTCCAAGCTGCAAATAATACAAACTGCTACATGTACCCAATACACAAACCTGGAGAATAAAGAGTCTGCACCGTGTCCATCCTCTGCAGGACTGTGCGGCTATCATCAGACATTATTATCGGTCTCATTCCCGAAGGACGAATATTCACGTCAGTCCCAGCTGTAATTAAATGAGGAACTCAGGTGGTGACAGGTCAATAATGTGGCTTCACCTTGGCTAAGGACAAGTGACACAGTGCAAACCACACAAACAGGTCGATGTCAGAGGGAAATTGTCATGTTTTGTTGGAAGAAGATGATCCCCAACCAGGGACGGACTGACCATGCCCCTGGTATCTTTTTCATAGGCTTTTTTGAGTTTGGGCAAGGACACAGGGGCCCCATGATCCCCTATTGCCCGGGGGCCCCATGATCCCCTATTGCCCGGGGGCCCCATGAGTTGTCAGTCCACCCCTGTTAAGGTGGTAATTAAACTCACTTTCACACGGGCATTCCATGTGTTCGTTTTTTTCATCTGTCCATTGAAGGATGAAAAACGGACACCCATGTATTTCTATGGACTAGCGGATGGTCATCTGTTTAGATCTGTTAACGTCCGCATCCATTAACATCCATTTTTTTGAACGGAAGAAAACCAGGACTGACAAAAAACAGATGTAAATGGACATGCGGTCCATTTTTGCATTGGTAAAGGATGTAAAAAACTGATGTAGACTGATCTGTTTTTATTTTGAAAAACTGTGACTGAACTGATGAAAGAAGTGGAACGCCTGTGTGAAAGGACCCTAAGTGCCTTATCTGCATTAAACTAGCCTTAGAATCTCTGTAATTATTATGTGTTCAGTTTTAAAGGGATGAGGTGGCGACCCTAGAGAGGTCCCAGGACCCCCTTAATGCATGCAGCCTGGCCTTCCACCACCTCCTGAACCATACTTCTTGTCCCCGGGTTGATAGGGACAAGGGCCTCATCCCCACAACCTTTTGGGAGTCTGTGGGCAGGGGGCTTATCAGAATCTGAGAGCCCCTTTCAAAATAATAGGGCCCCCAGATACTGCCCCTCTACATGAATGAGTATGGGGTGGATTTGCAGTTCTCAGTTTAGCACCTCTATAAAAGCAGGTTACACACCGCAGTTAAAGTACATGTGAACCCTCACTGAATGATATTTAATTTGCTATGAGCACTGAGTAACTTAAAGCGGAGTTCCACTCATCCTGTCAAAAAATAAAAGTCATCAATTACAAAAACTGTAGCTGCTGACTTTTAAAAAACAGCCACTTACCTGTTCCTCGTTCCCGTGGTGTGTCCCCCCACAGCCCGTTTCACTGGCCGTCCTGTATTCCAGGAGGCCAGCATCTTCAGTGTGGGCACCCGACTGTGATAGTTTGCGGCTTCACAGCCGGGTTCCCACTGCGCATGCACGAGAAGAGCTGCACTTCATGAATGGTCCTGTAGTCTTCTGGGGCCAGTCACGTGTCCCAAAAGACTACAGGGAGGGCGATCGGACCGGAAGTGGGAGCGGGTACCTGTCAAATTCTGGTACCCGCTCCCCCCCTGCCCCCCAAAGGTGCCAATCCTTAATGGGGAGCGGGGGATAAGTCCTTAAAGCGGAACTTCCCCTTTTGGGTGGAGCTCCGCTTAAACAATTGCCTTTTAAAAAATAAAATCCTCCTCGTCCTCCTCTATGACCTCCCATAGGGTGACAATGCAGGAGCACAATTAGGAGAAATTGTCAGAGCGTTGTCACTCTATAACAGGCAGTTCCTGTACAAGGTCCTTCATGGCAGGATCACCAGGGCTTATAAACTGCAGATTAAAAAAAAATTAAATGACTTTTGAATTTATATGGTAACATTTTATGCCATTTCAGTGGTCCGGTTTACATCTGTTTTAACTCAGACCCCCATTGCTATTTAACATAGGTAGGCAATTTTTAGGCTTTTTTTGTGTGTTTCTGCACGTGAAGTGCTATCCAGGAGCTTCTTTTGGGTGGGGCTGCTTATTTTTGGCCCATGGACTTTTGTTATGGGAGCACTTAAAAATAGTTTTTTGCACACTTCCATTGGAGTCAGTATGTCCAAATTGCCTTATTCTGCTCCAAAAAAGGTACCTTTTTCCAGCTTCTGGCACTGAGCTCCAGGCGCCTGAATGCTCAGAAGTGAACAGAGACAATTGAAAAAACATGGGATTTGGATTGCTGAGCATTAAGAAGCTTTGAGCTGGAATGGGAAAATGCAGTTTTAGGAATCCTTCTTATCTATCTTTGTATCCAATGCTGTTCTCGTCTTTGCCTCTGACTTTCCAGGCTCTGTATGGTCCCGTCACTGGAAATGATTACACAAAACAAAGTTTCGGGTTAATAATAGGGATAATTATCAGAGAATAGTAATTACTGATCCCATTGGCACATTGGCAGGGGTGATCGCACGAAAACCAGTCCACTCCCTATGACTGTGCAAGTCAGGGCATCTGATCCTGGCAGATAGAGACGAGGCCTTCATAAATTTACCCTTCTGTGACACCAAACTCTGGTTTAACCACTTGCCTTCTGGGCACTGTCACCCCCTTCCTGCCCAGGCCAATTTTCAGCTTTCAGCACTGTCGCACTTTGAATGACAATTGCGCGGTCATGCGACACTGTACCCATATAACATTTTTATAATTTTTTTGAGACAGATATAACTTTCTTTTGGTGGTATTTAATCACGTCTGGGTTTTTTATTTTTTGCTATGCAAACCAAAAACAAATGAAAATTTTGAAAAAAAAATGTTTTTTCTTAGTTTCTGTTATAAAATTTTGTAAATAAGTGATTTTTCTCCTTCACTGATGTGCGCTAATGAGGCTGCAGTGATGGGCACTGATAGGTTACACTGATAGGCACTGATGAGGAGGAACTGGTAGGTGGCACTGATGGGCATTGACAGGCATCACTGATGGGCACTTAAAGGCAGCACTCATATATGGCACTGTTAGGTGGCACTGATAGGTGGTACTGACTGGCACTGATAGGTGGCACTGACTGGCACTGATAGGCGGCACTGACGGGCACTGATAGGCAGCACTGACGGGCACTGATAGGCAGCACTGATGCGCACTGATAGGCGGCACTGACTGGCACTGATCAGTGGCACTGGCTGGCACTGTTAGGTGGCACTGACGGGCACTGATAGGCGGCACTGATGCGCACTGATAGGTAGCACTGACTGGCACTGATAGGTAGCACTGACTGGCACTGATAGGTGGCACTGAAAGGCAGCTGATCGCATGACAGAGCCGACGTCATCAGCTCTTTCTGTTTATCAGTGATCCGCTGTGTCCCAGGGACACAGCGCACCACCGATCGCCACGCTGCGCACCTGCGAACGAGAGAACCATCTTGCGCCTGTTATTACCTTATATTGTGGGCGGGAGGCAGTTAAGGCTGATGTCACACGTATGCAGGTTCCTGTTGATTAATTTTACTGGTGCGTTTTGAATTTTTTTCACACGCATGTTTGATGCATTTTGCTTTTTTTGGGATGTCTGTTGTCATGCACGAAACACACCAAAAACATTCCATTGAAGTGTATTGAGCCTAAAACGCAATCTGCTACAGGTAAAAAAAAAAAGTCCCTGACCCTTTCCAAAAACTGCACCAGCTCAAAACGCACAGATGTGAACCAGAGGCATAGGAAAGCATGTTAAATGGCATGCAGTGTATTTATGCAAACCAAGAAGTGCACTGAAAACTGCATAAGTGCGAACCTAGCCAAAGGACTGGTTCACATCATGAATCACACAGGACTGTGCTGTGTGTACCTGTGCAATTCACATTCGACCTGGGTGCAGAGCGATTTTCATCCCATTCATTTGGATAGTTGGAAAGCAAACTGGACGGCACCAAAATGGAGAGATTTGGGAGAACATTAAAATGAGGCAGAAAAACACAGTAAGAAACAATCTAATGACAAATAGATTACAGGGCCAGTAAGTAGTTGCTTTAAAACTGTAAAGCTTAAAGCGTTTTTTTCAAACAGAAATTCAAAAATTAAGTCAGCAGCTATGAATACTGTAAATCAGGGGTCACCAAACTGCAGCCCGAGAGCCAGATGTAGCCTTTTGCTACCCTTTATCTGGCCCTTGGGGCACTAGTCCTCCCCAGGGGTGTATCTACTGAGAGGCAAATAAGGCGTTTGCCTAGGGCGGCAACTTTTAGGGGGGGCACCGCCCCCCAGAAGAAGTGACCTGGTGAGCAGCAGTGGACAGAGCCATGTAGGGCCACCATCAGAGGAGTGCCACCGGTACTCCTGTAGGTGGCCTGTAGAGCAGGAGGTTCAATGTGGTGGGGGAGAGCAGTTGTAGAATGATGCACTGTGTATCTCTCCCTCCAGCAGCTGAAAGCCAGTTTCTCACCCTCTCCCTCCAGTCGGCTTTCTGCTGCTGGAGGGAGAGACAGACCTGGCCAGATGGAGGGGTGCCCTGGTGTTCCTGAGTGGCAGCTCTCCGCTGAGCTCCTTCCCCCGCCCACACTCAGAGCCAGGACCAGGGGACAGCCTGGAGCAGGGAGAGGAGAAGTGGCGGAGAGGAAAGAGCCAGGAGGAGGTGAGTTGTGTTGTGTTCTCTGGGCTCTCCCTCCTGTTGTCCATCCAGCACATGATACACAATCACTGGTAGATCATATGTGACTGCACACACACTATGATTACCACCCCCTGCCCACATTTCCTGCTGCCCGGAGATCAGCAGCCCATGGAGGAGGTGGGGGGAGGTAATCATACTGTGTGTGTGTATACAGTCCCATACGATCTACCAGTGATCATGTATCATGTGCTGGATGGACGACAGGAAGGAGAGCCCAGAGAACACAATACAGCTCACCTCCTCCTGGCTCTTTCCTCTCCACTTTTTTTTAGAAAGTGTGATGTGGATTTCGGGAAGGGGGGGTGATATTTGCTAGGAAGAATGGGGGAAATATGTGATAGTAGGGGAAGAAAGAAGAGAGGGGAGAGAGAAGAAAGAAGGAAGACAGAGAGAGAGAGGGAAGAGAGAGAGAGAATCATATATATATATATACACACACACTCATTGAACTCTCTCGCTCTCTCATTTGGGGGAAGGGGGGGGCGCACAATTTTTCTGTTGCCTAGGGTAGCACAAAACCTAAATACACCACTGGTCCTCCCACTGAGACCAACAATGAGGCAGCACTTCGTCCATTGAAACCAATGATGGTGTACTATTGTTCCCACTAATACCAATGATGGGGCACTACTCCTACTGACCATCAACTCTGCATTCTTATTCTCACTGATGCTGGGGCCAGGACTTTTTCTACCCTCAATGGCCCTAATTTATTTATTTTATTTATCACAGGTACTAGTATAGAGCCATCAATTTACGCAGCGCTTTACATGTGTGTGTGTGTTGTGTGTGTGTATGTGCATATATATATATATATATATATATATATATATATATATATAACATTCACATCAGTCCCTAACCCTCAAGGAGCATACAATATAAGGTTCCTAACTCACATTCATACATACACATACTAGAGACTAAACCAGGTACTCCGGTTTCCTCCCACACTCCAAATACATGATGGTAGGTTAATTGGATCCTGTCTAAATTGTCCCTAGTACAGTGGTTCTTAACCTGGGTTCGATCGAACCCCAGGGGTTCGGTGAGTCAGTATCGGGGGTTCGGCGGAGGTGACCCACACCCGACTCATATGATTTGTGATGACATGCCCCGCTTGTCCATCATTGGCTGCAGGTGGTCACGCAACATCGCTTAGCCCAGTGGTCGGCAAGCCGCGGCTCTTGTGTGCCGGGCGCCCGCTCCCCTCCCTCCTCTCGGGCGGCAGGGACTCAAATGCAATGATTGGCCAGTCTCGCTGCCACTCACATCCTGATAGCCAGTGATTGGCTGTCAGGATGTGTGTAGGCGGGGCAGCGTGACGAACGTGAGAGGAGCTAGGCTCCTCTCACAGTCCGCCCTGAAGACCGGAACGGCGCGGGAATACAGCGAGAGGAACGCGCGGAGCAAAGGTAAGTGAATTGACACAGGGGGGACTTGGGGACTTAATATGGGGGATGAATTAATTTGGGGAATGAATTACTATGGGGGATGAATTACTATGGGGGATGAATTACTATATGGGTGATGAATTACTATATGGGGGATGAATTACTATGGGGGATGAATTACTATATGGGGGATGAATTACTATGGGGGATGAATTACTATATGGGGGATGAATTACTATGGGGGATGAATTACTATATGGGGGATGAATTACTATAGGGGGGATGAATTACTATAGGGGGGATGAATTACTATATGGGGGGATGAATTACTATGGGGGATGAATTACTATATGGGGGATGAATTACTATGAGGGATGAATTACTATGGGGGATGAATTACTATATGGGGGATGAATTACTATGGGGGATGAATTACTATATGGGGGATGAATTACTATTTGGGGGATGAATTACTATGGGGGATGAATTACTATGGGGGATGAATTACTATAGGGGGGATGAATTACTATATGGGGGATGAATTACTATATGGGGGATGAATTACTATATGGGGGATGAATTACTATGGGGGATGAATTACTATATGGGGGATGAATTACTATATGGGGGATGAATTACTATGGGGGATGAATTACTATATGGGGGATGAATTACTATATGGGGGATGAATTACTATGGGGGATGAATTTTCATACCGTTTGTTACAACATATCTTTGAGAGCAATCCTTTTCGAGGATGCTGGACATAAAGACGACGAAAAGGAACAGACTTTGTTGCGAAAATGACATGAGAGTGGCACTTGCCAAGGTAATGCCGCGCATTTCTGAACTGGCCTCTGAAAGACAACAGCAGAAGTCACACTGATTTGCGGTAAATATTCATTATTTTGTTTTTGTGTGAAAATCATGTTTTAATGGTTTTGTTCTTTGTTCTTAATGGTTTTGTTCATTTTGTGCACCTATGTATAAATATATACCTATGTTTTGAATTTTAAAAATCATATTTTATTTTTCCAATTAAGAAGGGTTCGGTGACTGCGCATATGAAACTGGTGGGGTTCAGTACCTCCAAAAAGGTTAAGAACCACTGCCCTAGTATGTGTATGTATGAATGTGAGTTAGGAACCTTAGATTGTACGCCCCTTGAGGGTTAGGGACTGATGTGAATGTACAATATATACAGTTGTGTTCAAAATAATAGCAGTGTGTTGAAAAAAGTGAATAAAGCTCAAAATCCTTCTAATAGCTTTTATTTCCATACACACAAATGCATTGGGAACACTACACATTCTATTCCAAATCGAAACATGAAGAAACATATATCAAATTTGTGTTGTTCCTCTAAAAAATGTGAAGAAAAGTGAATATTAGACTGTTCAAAAAAATAGCAGTGTTTGTATTCTTCTTTACAAACTCAAACATTCACTATATAAACTGAGAAATGTTTGAAGATTTTGCTTTCCTTTGAATCACTTAATGAATATTTGGTTGTAGTCGCACTGTTTCTGAGAACTGCTGTACATCTGTGTTGCATGGAGTCACCCAACTTCTGGCCCCTGTGATCAGGTATTCCAGCCCAGGATGATTGGACGACATTCCACAGTTCTTCTCTATTTCTTGGTTTTGCCTCAGAAATGGCATTTTTGATGTCACCCCACAAGTTTTCTATTGGATTAAGATCCGGGGATTGGGCTGGCCACTCCATAACGTCAATCTTGTTGGTCTGGAACCAAGATGTTGCACGTTTACTGGTGTGTTTGGGGTCGTTGTCTTGTTGGAACACCCATTTCAAGGCCATTTCCTCTTCAGCATAAGGCAGCATGACCTCTTCAAGTATTCTGATGTATTCAAACTGATCCATGATCCCTGGTATGCGATAAATAGGCCCAACACTGTAGTATGAGAGACATCCCCATATCATGATGCTTGCACCACCATGCTTCACTGTCTTCACAGTGTACTGTGGCTTGAATTCAGTGTTTGGGGGTCGTCTGACAAACTGTCTCCGGCCACTAGACCCACAAAGAACAATCTTACTTTCATCAGTCCACAAAATGTTGCGCCATTTCTCTTTAGGCCAGTCAATGTGCTCTTTGGCAAATTGTAACCTCTTCAGCACACGTCTTTTTTCCAACAGTGGGACTTTGCGGGGGCTTCTTGCAGATAGCTTGGCTTCACATAAGAGTCTTCTAATTGTAACAGTCCTCACAGGGAACTTTACACCTTCTTTCATCTTTCTGGAGCTGATTGTTGGCTGAGTCCTTGCCATTTTGGCTATTCTTCTATCCATTGGAATGGTAGTTTTTCGCTTTCTTCCACGTCTTTCAGGTTTTGGTTGCCATTTTAAAGCATTTGCGATCATTTTAGCTGAGCAGCCGATCATTTTCTGCACTTCTTTATATGTTTTCCCCTCTCCAATCAACTTTTTAATCAAGGTACACTGTTCTTCTGAACAAAGTCTGGAACGACCCATTTTCCTCAGAATTTCAGAGAGAAATGCACTGTAACCAGCATGTACAACATTTGCTGCCTTCCTTCCTTAAATAAGGGCAATAATTGCCACCTGTTTTTCAAAGAATGAATGACCTCACTAATAGAACTCCACACTGCTATTATTTGGAACATGCCCCTTTCAATGAGTGATTCAATTACACAGAATCAGCAGCATGCATGTCATGACTGTTGGGTCTGTTAGATTTTTATTACTCTACTACACCTGCTAGTAAATTATTTGCCATGTAGAAATATCATTTCTACCAAAAACTGTGATTGATCCGGTTAGTGATGTCTGACTGCTATTATTTTGAACACAGCTGTATATATGTAAAGCGCTGCGTAAATTAACGGCGCTATATAAGTACCTGAAATAAATAAATAACAGAGCCAATTTAGACAGGAGCCAATTAGCCAGCATGTCTTTGGAGTGTGGGAGGAAACCAGAGTACCTGGAGGAAACCTGCGCAGTCACAGGGAGAACATGCAAACTCCTAGTAGGTGGTGCGGTGGCTGGGATTCGAACCATCGACCCTAGTACTGCCAGGCAGAAAGCGCAATCCCCACTTAGACACTTGTTCCCCTAATATGTGTCCCCATTGGAAGATTTCACCTTAATTCCTGTTCTGGTGACAACAGTAACATTTTGAACATCTCCATCACCTTCTGTCTCAGTGACAATGGTCACCAAGCCAAAGAGGATGAATCTCCCCAACCAAGACACAGACAGCCATAAAAAGTAAATGTAAGGCGCTGGACTCTGACCTTTCACCCATAAAACAAAAGGCGGTGGTGTAACTTGAGGTAACATGACCTCAGCAGCTTTGACAAGGCAGGAGGATCCCCCACAAAGTAGAGGAGACCTGAATTGAGAGATCTAGGTGAAATCAGAAAACAGTGCACCAGACATTTGTCTTAAGGCTTTGGGGCAGCACAGTGGCTAAATGGTTAGCACTTCCGCCTGGCAGTACTCGGGTTATTGATTCAAATCCCAACCACAGCACCACCTGCCTGGAGTTTTCATGTTCTCCCTGTGACTGCATGGGTTTCCTCCAGGTACTTCAGTTTCCTCCCACACTCCAAAGACATGCTGGTAGGTGAATTGGCTCCTGTCTAAATTCTCCCTAGTATATGTACCGTATTTGCCGGCGTATAAGACGACTTTTCAACCCGTGAAAATCTTTTGAAAAGTCGGGGGTCGTCTTATACGCCGGTATACGGCTAGCCGGTGTCAGGGCGGCACCTTTTCGAGGGGCGGCGCCGCCCCCCCTCCTCCTCCAACGGACACCAAGTACAGGGGTGGGCAGAGGGGCTGCTGTACCTTACCTGGCTCCGGTCCCGGTCCCACGACGATCCGGTCCAGGAAGCGCGGCTTCTCCTTCTTTCAGTTCGGCCGCTCGATGGTCCCGCCGCCCGCTCGGCTCCGCCTCCTCACCGGTGATTGGGCGCCAGCACTGGAAAGGCACACAGGCGACCAATCACCGGCGAGGAGGCGGAGCCGAACCGCCCCGCGAAAATCAAGCGGCCGAACTGAAAGAAGGAGCAGCCGCTCCTCTCCCCCACTGACACTAACGATGGGGCACTATTCCTCCTCCACACTGACACCAACGATGAGGTACTGTTCCTCCCCCACTGACACCAACGATGGGGCACTATTCCTCCTCCCCACTGACACCAATGATGGGGCACTTTTCTCCCCACTGATCCCAATGATGGGGCACTATTCCTCCCCCACTGACACCAATGATGGGGCACTATTCCTCCCACTGATACCAATGATGGGGCACTATTCCTCCCCCACTGACACCAATGATGGGGCACTTTTCTCCCCACTGATACCAATGATGGGGCACTATTCCTCCCCCACTGACACCAATGATGGGGCACTATTCCTCCCCCACTGACACCAATGATGGGGCACTTTTCTCCCCACTGATACCAATGATGGGGCACTATTCCTCCCCCACTGACACCAATGATGGGGCACTATTCCTCCCCCACTGACACCAACGATGGGGCACTATTCCTCCTCCCCACTGACACCAACGATGGGTCACTATTCCTCCTCCCCACTGACACCAACGATGGGGCACTATTCCTCCTCCCCACTGACACCAATGATGGGGCGCGTTGGAAGAGGGGTAGTCTTATACGGCGAGTATAGCTCAAACTCTATATTTTAACAGGAAAAGTAGGGGGTCGTCTTATACGCCCAGTCGTCTTATACGCCGGCAAATACGGTATGTATGAATGTAAGTTTGGGACCTTAGGCTACACGCCCCTTGAGGGTTAAGGACTGATGTGAATGTACAATATATAAAGTGCTGCATAAATCGATGGTGCTATATAAGTACCTGTAATAAATAATCCTTTTATTGCTAAAAACCGTGACATCAGGAAGATAAACTGCATCCGAAGCATTTTGGGGGCCAAATGACTGCTGTTTGCTTCAGCCCCGATGAAGGGGGACTTCTCTGGCCCCCGAAACATGTTGCATAACATTTATCTTCCTGTTGTCACATTATCAGCAGCAATAGTGAATTATGAACTCTTAGGCCCCATAGGGCGGACCTGTCAGTGGATCCACTTGATCAGCGGGGGGGATCTCTTCGCCAATCCCCACTGAGCAAGCGGATGACAGGTCCGTGTCCGCTCCGCTGCTGCAGAGCAAACACAGCCCGCTGTCCTCTATGGGATGTCGGATGGAAACAGACTGCCTGTTCATTTCCATCTGACTGCCATCCCATCCGATCTGATCCATCTTTTTGGTGAATCGAATTGGATATCGGTGGGTGTAAGTGGACATAAGTCCATTTACAGCCACAGCTCCATAGAGGAGAATAGAGGTTCCTGTTGGGTCCGCCTGAAAAATGGGATCGGAACGTCTGTGTGAAAGGGGCCAAAAGATGAACACCTGATGCTCTGTTTTCTGATTTCACCTGGATTTCTCAATTTGGAAGTATTGATGTATTTGTATTTGTTTCAGCACTGATGAAGGGGGATTTCTTTGGCTCCTGAAATGCATCAGTACTGTTTTTATCTTTCTTTTCAAAGCATTAAAACTCTGACAGGTATGACTGAATCTAGACTTTAAGGACCACACCGTGATACAAGTCTAAATATATTTTTAATTAAAAAAAAGATTGTTTACAAAGTCATTATGTTTCAGGAGCTTTAGCTCAGCCCCTTCATCAGAGCTAGCAAACAGCATAAAAAATGTCTAAAAATAGTAATGTATAAATAAAAAGTAAAGTAATATTATTTCTAGCTGCTTTTAGGGGTGTCAGGCGTTTTTTGTTTGTTTTTTTTTTTCCCTGCTTCCAAGCACCCCTCAATGTTAGCCTGCACACATAGACTTTTAGCAGCGTTTAGTTTCAAGAGAGTTTAGAGGCAGCAAAAACCCACTGCCAGTGCGTCCAGGAGCAGACAAATGTGTGTTACGAATGTATAATAATGAAAAATATGAGGGTAAAAAAAAAAATACAATTTATTATGATATAATGTCTAAAATAGAATATGCAATAATCAAATTTATAATACAAATAATAAAAATATTAATTGTTTTAAAATAGTGTTGATAACAATTAAAAATGACAAAATTGATGATGAAAGCAGAGTATAAGACTGGGTATCGGTAACAATAATACTGTCAAAGTTAATAACAATGCATTTTTTTTAACAATAACAATTATGACGAATGTATATAATAAATGTATATTAAAATAATGAATACTATGCAATATGACTGTTCAAAAAAAAATTATATAACCTAATGATACAATGTATAATTTTAATACTTGTGTTCAAATATTATCATTTTTGTCCTTTTTAAACACAATTATTAAAAATTGTACTATAAATTATATTATTGTATGTGATATTTTACATATCATTATAATACATTGTATTATTATATATAATTTTTTGTACTGTCAGTTGCATAATAATACATTTTGACAGTACAAAAATTATATAAGGATACAATGTATATGTAAAATAGAATATAAAATAATCCAATTTATAGTACAAATTTTAATAATTGTGTTGAAAAGTGGCAAAAAAAGTTTGAACACCATTATTAACATTTTTATTATAAATGGGATTACTGTACGTTATGTTTTATACAATATTCTATTATAATACATTGTTCATTGTTATATACTTTTTTGTACTGTCATATTACATAATATTCATTATTATATTAATGTACAGTTTATTACATACATTTGTTATTGTAAAAATATATTTTACTCTCATTGTCAGCTTTGCCAACATTCTTGTTACGGATCTCTAATTTCATACTCTGTTTTGATGATCAATTTTGTCATTATTTTTAATTGACAGTTACAGTGACAATGAAAGTGAAATATTTTTACAATAATATTTGGGTGAATATAAATTTCTGGTAAAAACTATATAGACAGAAGCTGTTAGCCCAATATTATTTTTTTTCTATACTTACTCTACTGCCAAACTTTTGAATGGTGACAATAATATAAAAGAAATTAAAAATAATAAAAACAAACAAGGGTTCAGCACCAATTATCCATTTTCTCAAACAATAACAACCTGACGGGTTTTCTACAAGCCATTCAAAGATTCAATCTTTGTATGGTAATTTTTGTCATTAAGTGAAAGCATCCATAAGAAAAAAAAAGTACATTCATCAGTGGATCATGGGTGCAATGCTGTAAATCCTGCCAAAGATTTGTACAAAGGTATCTTTGGGTCTTCAGTTATGGCGTTGAAAGAAGTAATCAATGGACTATGAGTATAGTGGTGCAATCACACTCGTTCCATTGAGCACTATGAGCCCCTCTGCGGCGGTGGCAGATGGGACTTGCAGTCTTATATTCCTGACAGCACAGTGGCTAAATGGTTAGCACTGCCAGGCAGTACTAGGGTCATTAGTTCAAATCCCAACCATGACACCACCTGTCTGGAGTTTGTATGTTCTCCCTGTACCTGTGTGGGATTTCCTCTGGGTACTCCAGTTTCCTCCCATACTCCAAAGATGTGCTGGTAGGTGAATTGGCTCCTGTATATGTAAACTGGCTCTGGTGGGAGGGTTGGAAGCAGGGGCGGACTCATGGGGCCCCCGGGCAATAGGGGATCATGGGGCCCCTGTGTCCTTGCCCAAACACAAAAAAGCCTATACAAAAGGTACCAGGGGCATCTCATGGGGCCCCCTACTGACCCTGGGCCCTCGGGCAGCGCCCGAGTTTCCAAATGGTCAGTCCGCCCCTGGTTGGAAGTGGTGATAATAGACTTCCAATCATGTGATTGGGTGCCACAGTGGTCACATGATTGGAAGCCTGTCCCGCCAGTTCCTCATTATAACCAGAGCTGTGACAGCTCAGTCACTGTGCTGGGAGCAAGCAGTGGGCAGGCTTTCAACACATACACCTCAGTCCCCATGGGCACATATGTGCGAGGTGTTGGCGATAAAGCCCATCCACTTTCCCGATACAGGGTTGGCAAAAGACTAAGAACATTATGTAAATGTTTTATTACTGTGCTTAATATGAAAAAACAATATATAAACCTGATGACAGGTCCACTTTAAAGCAGGCAGGATTAGCATTCTTGCTCCACATCCTCATAGTAGTACATTTGTACTATTGACCATATCATTATTCATGTTTACACTGTTGCTATACAACTTTATGTAATTGTCACGTCAATGTTTTGATTGTTATTTCTATGTATTACTCACTCTTGTTTGGATCACTTATATTGTACAGTAGCACAAGAGACGATGGCACTTTACGAGTCATTAATAATGACCTGGGCTGGGCAGGGACAATGATGATCAATAAAAGGCTGAGCACAGATGTGCGATGTTTTACCCGCTATCGCTATCATAGGGGTCTCATCTGGTGGCCTTTCTGCTGCTTATGGTCTGTTCATGTGAAGTAAGCTTAGGCAGATTTTCCCATGATATTATAAAGTAACGGGTCGGAGAAAAGTCTAAACTGGGAAGAAAATAAACAGTGCACTGTTTTCTAGCTTAGTTTTAGCACTATAGATTAGTATTTCTCAACCGGGTTCTCTGGAATACTGAGGTTCCTCCAGAGGTTGCATGGTTTCCTTGAGTACTGAGCAATTTCTACCCTGAAGCTATCTAATCACCAATGGTCATTTTAGCTATTTGTAAGGTAAGCATTCTTCCCACTGACCACCAATGTCGGGACCATTATCATAAACCTCCAATGCAAGGAGCATTCTTCCCACTGACCACCAATGTAGGGACCATTATCATAAACCTCCAATGCAAGGAGCATTCTTCCCACTGACCACCAATGTAGGGACCATTATCATAAACCTCCAATGCAAGGAACATTCTTCCCACTGACCACCAATGTAGGGACCATTATCATAAACCTCCAATGCAAGGAGCATTCTTCCCACTGACTTCCAATGTAGGGACCATTATCATAAACCTCCAATGCAAGGAACATTCTTCCCACTGACTTCCAATGTAGGGACCATTATCATAAACCTCCAATGCAAGGAACATTCTTCCCACTGACTTCCAATGTAGGGACCATTATCATAAACCTCCAATGCAAGGAACATTCTTCCCACTGACCACCAATGTAGGGACCATTATCCCCCTTGACCACCAGTGGAAGGGTCATTATTATCATAAACCTCCAATGTAAGGAGCATTCTTCCCACTGACTTCCAATGTAGTGACTATTATCATAAACCTCCAATGCAAGAAGCATTCTTCCCACTGACTTCCAATGTAGGGACCATTATCATAAACCTCCAATGCAAGGAACATTCTTCCCACTGACTTCCAATGTAGGGACCATTATCATAAACCTCCAATATAAGGAGCATTTTTTCCACTGACCACCAATGTAGGGACCATTATCCCCCTTGACCACCAGTGGAAGGGTCATTATTATCATAAACCTCCAATGTAAGGAGCATTCTTCCCACTGACTTCCAATGTAGGGACCATTATCATAAACCTCCAATGCAAGAAGCATTCTTCCCACTGACTTCCAATGTAGGGACCATTATCATAACCTCCAATGCAAGAAGCATTCCTACCACTGACTTCCAATGTAGGTAGCATTATCCCCCTTGACCACCAGTGGAAGGGTCATTATTATCATAAACCTCCAATGTAAGGAGCATTTTTTCCACTGACCTCCAATGTAAGGGTCATTATTATCATAAACCTCCAATGTAATGAGCATTCTTCCCACTGACTAATGTAGGTAGCATTATCCCCCTTGACCACCAACGTAAGGGTTATTATTATCATAATCCTCCAATGCAAGGAGCATTCTTCCCACTGACTTCCAATGTAGGTAGCATTATCCCCCTTGACCACCAATGTAGGGGTCATTTTCTCATAAACCTCCATTTGCAAGGAGCATTTTTCACACTGACCTCCAATGTAGGTGACAATGACCACCAATGTAAGGGATATAGTAATTTTAAACAGGGGTTTTGTTGAGAAAAAAAAAAAATTACTGAACCTGTCCTTGACTTGTGGCATTCTCATTATTTCCTATACTTTTCTAGCAGCCATACTCAACAAGAGGTGAGAGGATATAGCCAATGTGTTTTGAGCTCACGAATGACCCTTCATTAGGACTTACTTTTTTGATGATTATTGGGGTGTTACAGTCCTGATGAAGGAGATTGTTTTGGCTCACAAAAAGTATTGACTATGATTTACTTTCCATGGGTTAAAATTGTATCAATAACAAGTTATTTTGGGCACTTTTTTTATCAATTTTACAACTCAAGAATAAATTCAGTAAAAGCTTCTTCTTTACAAGAAGAGGTAAGTAGATTTAGCCATTGTTTTTTAAGCCTAGTACACACAGGCTGAATATCGGGAGGCATTGGCCAGTTTAATAGAAACTGGCCAACATTTGGCCTATGGGCACGGCAGCCGGTCCGACAGAAGCCAGTCATTTGGCCGGCTTCTGTCGAAGGGGCATGACCGAAAAAGGTCTGCCAATCGGCTCCCAATTGGCTGAGAGCACTGACCGAAGCAGGGGCGGACTGACCATTTGGAAACTCGTGCACTGCCCGAGGGCCTGGGGTCAGAAGGGGGCCCCATGAGATGCCCCTGGTACCTTTTTCATAGGCTTTTTTGAGTTTGGGCAAGGACACAGGAGCCCCATGATCCCCTATTGCCCGGGGGCCCCATGAGTTGTCAGTCCGCCCCTGGACCAAAGTGTTCTGGTGGGGGGCCACCCCCCTTGTCGGAACACAATAGCACAGCGGGGGAGATTACTGTACCAACATCAGATAGTTAGTACAGTGGTTCCTTGTGAGCTTTTAGTTCAGTCCAATGAGTTGAATGGAAGAAAAATTAGTAGTGTTTACCAGGCTTTAGAGTTCACAGATCACTGTTCATTAGGGCTCATATGCTGGCAATGATTGGCACTGTGTGTGTGTAATATATATATATAAAAAAATAAATTGTGTGTGTGTGTATATATATATATATATATATATATATATATACGTGTGTATGTAAATGTACTTCTCTAAAAATTGAATTGCAAATACAGAGCAGTTAGCAATACAGGATCATTGCTTTACAACTGTATCATGTATTAACTGCTCCGTATTTGTCACTGAGTTTTTAGAGTTCTTTTTTTTCTAATACCTGATAGACTTATGAGTACTATCTGAAGTACAACTTGTACTATTTTATATTAATATTAGTAGTAGTTTTTCTTTACTTTGTTGCATAATATGTTAAATTTGAGTACTGATTCCTTTATTTAAATATTAATGACCTTGATGGACATTTTTCTAGTTTTTGGTGATCATTGAGGAGTCTTGTTTCAGCCCTGAAGATGGGGGATTGTGTAGACCTTGAAATACATTGCTACATTTTAGCTTTCGATTTTTATTAACAATTTCTTTATGGAATCCTAAGATGACCGTCTGGTGCTGGTTTCGTTGATTTCACCTGGATTTCTCAACGGAGGCCTTCGCTTGGTTGGAGGAGGCTCTGGTTTTGTGGTAGAGCTGAGGTCTGGTCTCCAAGCTCAGGTATTGCTCACTGACAGACAAAATGTAAGTTCTTAGGCAAGCACTTCATACTTTTTCTCCTTCTGCTTGAGTTGTGGCACTCTTATTCTTTTATAGTCTCTTCAGGCTGCTCTGGGGTGCCCAGGAATACCAAAAAAAAACAGGAAGCAACCTTTAAAAGTTTGATACTTGAAAAGTTTGAGTATTTGAAACCAAATTTTTTCACATTTGGGTCCAGCCCCCATCAACACATGCAGGTTAATCATTAAAATAATATAGGAACAAATAAATCCGTGTTGCTTTTGTGTTTCCTTTAAATATGGTCTCTGAACATATCTATCTGGAAGCTAAAAGCGATACTGTAGCGTTTACCTTTTTTCTTATTTTTTTGTCAATGTTTTTATGTTCTATAAAGCTAATTAAAGTATCTTGGGGCTATGTTATGTGCAAAATCCCTTGTTTTTTGTTTGTTTTTGTCTATTGGCATTTTTAAAAAAATTTTTTAAACCATACAAACACGCTGGCACTGGCACTACAACATGCCAGATAGCAACTGCCTGATATGAAAGAAAAACATGCATGCATACATACATGTTATGGTGGTGAACATTACAGTATTACCGGTTGGCATGGACTAAGCAAATAGTTCTATCAACACAGACAGTACACTTTCACTTTGCTCTCAACCCCAACTAGCCATAACGTTTGATCTGGGAAGCCAAAATACCCAACCAGGGTTGCCATACCTTAATTTATATTTTTTTTGGGTGGGCCTATGGCTGGCTATACAGGATTCATTTTTCATTCAACTAAAAAAAAAAACCAGATAATCTCATCCACACATTCAAGGTCTCAGTGTTGCCAGCTATAGCTGGTGGCAGTGATCGTTCAGGAAAACCGGGCAGGCTGATAGATCAACTTGTCTACTACCAACCTGCCCATACATGGATCAAAATTCGGCCAGTCCCTGCTGGATCTGCCAAATTTCAATCCATGTATGGGTGGCCTAAGCAAGCCCCTCTGTGTGATAAGACTGATAAAACCAACATTGTGGATGAGGTGTACCTCAGTTTATGAATTTAATGCGTTCTCTGGGACGTTTCATATTGTGAAAAATTCATAAACCGAAACGCGGTTTCCCATAGGAATGCGCTGAAAACCAATTAATCCGTTCCGGAGGTCAGAAAATTTTTTCAAAAAAGTCGCTCTCACTATAGGTCAGTGCCAGTTTTTAAATGTAATTACCGGCTTTTTTTTTTTCTTCACTATAGCTCAGAGAATCAGCTGTCACTTTCCCTCCCAGCTAAAAGAAACAAAGTTTCCTTTTAGTTTATATCCCTGAGTTAAAAGAAACAATGTTTCCTTTTAGTTTCTTTCCCTGAGTTAAAGAAACAATGTTTCCTTTTAGTTTCTTTCCTGAGATAAAAGAAAAAAGATTCCTTTAGCTCCGGGGAAAGTGACAGCTAATTCTGTGAGTGAAGAGAAAAAAGACTTTTCCTTTCCTTTAGCTCTGGGGAAAGTGACAGCTAATTCTGTGAGTGAAGAGAAAAAAAACTTTTCCTTTCCTTTAGCTCCGGGGAAAGTGACAGCTAATTCTGTGAGTGAAGAGACAAAAAACGTTTCCTTTCCTTTAGTTCCGGGTAAAGTAACAGCTAATTCTGTGAGTGAAGAGACAAAAAACTTTTCCTTCCCTTTAGCTCTGGGGAAAGTGACAGCTAATTCTGGGAGCGAAGAGAAAAAACCCCGCAATTGCATTTAAAAATCGGCACTGACATATTACGAAAAGAATTCATAAAATTTAGTAAACCGAGGCATTATTTTCAATGGATTTTCATGCGTAAACCGAAAATTACGTTAACCGAGGCATTCGTAAACCGAGGTACACCGGTACTAAGAACTTAGTCTATGGCTGGCTATGCAGGATACATTACTCTCATCCACACATTCAAGGTATCAGTGTTGCCAGCTATAGCTGGTGGCAGTGATTGTTCAGGAAAACTGGGCAGGCTGATAGATCAACTTGTCTACTACCAACCTGCCCATACATGGATCAAGGTTCGGCCAGTCCCTTGCTGGATCTGCCAAATTTCAATCCATTTATGGGTGGCCTAAGCAAGCCCCTCTGTGTGATAAGACTGATAAAACCAACATTGTGGATGCTTCGCTGTCCCTTTCTCCCTTCTAATAGAGCTCAGTGCTCAGGGATCTGTATTCAGCTCATATGGCGAATATTGTTCATCGTCTCCTCTTCACCCCGAGCATGCGGTCACAACTACGGCAGATCACGGAGGAGAGGACAAATCCGGCTCTGCCCTGCCAAGTTCTTTTTATGAACGGCAACAACAGCTCAGATAATCGTGAAAATAACAGGATGTCAGTGTTCTCTTCTGTACTATTTCAGGAACAAAATAGAGAAGGCGGATAAAAGTATGAATCTCCCTGTTTTCCTGCCTATTAGCACCCCTCCTTCATAACTTTCTGCAGGAAAAAGTGCGCATCCCGCTGTGACACATACACCGTCACCAATTATTATTATCATCATACATTCCGGGACAGTGACGCTAAACGTTGTCCAAGATTGTCCTATACAAGACGATCCCAAATATGAGGCACCCTCCCCCATTAAATTTGATTTCTCACTAACTCTACAAGTTCACACGAATACACCAATATTCCACATCAGCATCATTTTCAAAAAAGCTCCACCTTTTATCATTAGCTGTGCTTAAACCCCCTTCAGTGCCTATGCTGAGATGATGTTCTCAGTCTGAGAGTATAAAAAATACAGTGAGCGCTCCAATGGTCAGCAGCTGAACATTCAAGGAAAACACATAAAAGTCCCAAAAATATATATATGAAGAAAATGCAGCGCTGTGTGATGTTACTATATTGCGGGCAGATATAAATAATAAATAAAACCAAAGCAAATGAATAAATGAATAAATAAATCAATAAATAAATAAATCACAGTCCAGTAATGGTGCTCGCTGATTCCCAGTGCAAAAGTTAGAAATGCGCACTAACCAGAAACGTATTAATAATACGCATGTGTATATGATATCTTGGAGATTCCCCTCTCTTTTCTGGTCTGGTAATGGGCAGGAGCTGAAGATAGTAGAGATGAAGCGCCCTTATGTGGCGAAATGGAGGTAAGGATTTCTGTGACCTGCTGGACCTTCATTTCGCCACACGAGGGCGCTTCATCTCTACTATCTTCAGCTCCTGCCCATTACCAGACCAGAAAAGAGAGGGGAATCTGCAAGATATCATATACACATGCGTATTATTAATACGTTTCTGGTTATTGCGCATTTCTAACTTTTGCACTGGGAATCAGCAAGCACCATTACTGGACTGTGATTTATTATTTACTGATTTATTTATTCATTTATTCATTTGCTTTGGTTTTATTTATTATTTATATCTGCCCGCAATATAGTAACATCACACAGCGCTGCATTTTCTTCATATAGATGTTCCCAGTCTGCTGCAGGCACGAGGAAGCATTTCCTCAGTCTCCTGTCTCCCAATGCTCAAACTGTACATTGTAACTTTGCAGCAAAAGGATGCAGCAGAGACTGATCTGTGTGAGACATTTGTGAACACAGCCAAGAACCACACGGGCACCAGGATTTTAATTATTGTACCACCTAAGTCCAGGAAGTAGATTACAGCCCTGGAGCTTCACTCAAATGTAGGCAGGTGCAGCTTGTTTGCCATTAGGTGGCTCTTCTCCAGAATAGTGTCTGATTCCAGAAGCTAGTGTCATCAGGTGTTGGGCCCCTTTTAGTTAGATCCCTTCTGAAGTGATGTCATGGGTGAGTTAGGGCCCAATATAAGCTAGATTGGGATGAGCCCTAGGGCAGCTGGGGTATGGGAGCCAGGGATCCCACCATCAGGCAGATGTAGCCAGCAAGTGGGGGTCCTTGGACAGGGCTGGAGGCTGGGTTGAGGTAAACCTGCACCCGGAAGAGATGGCTGTAGACCCTTATAGAGGTGGGGGCTACCAGGTGTTGCAAAAGGCCAGGCCAAGAGTTCCCTGGAGTGAGGCTACTCTCCGAAAGGGTCCCGGAAGAAGTGTACTCATAGAGGAGATGACTACCGAGATCTCTTCTCAGTTAATACTAATGTTCCTGGGTGGAGAGAGATTGTTTAACCACTTGCCCTCCACAGGATTTACCCCCCTTCCTGACCAGGCCATTTTGGGGCTATGTTATTACTTTAACTGACAATTGCGCGGTCATGCAGCGCTGCACCCAAATGAAATGTATGTCCTTTTTTACACAAATGGAGCTTTCTTTAGATGGTATTTGATCACCTCTGTGTTTTTGTGTTTTTTTTTGCGCTATAAACAAAAGGTTGACAATTTTAAATAAAAAAAAAACTTTTTAACTTTTTTGCTATAAAACATACCCAGCAAACAAATTTTAAATCAAATGCCATCATAAATTTAGGCCAAAATGTATTCTGCTACATGTCTTTGCTGAAAAAAAAATCCAATAAGTGTATATTAATTTTTTTGTTGAAAAATATACTTTATTTTTTACATACAGTTGCAAGAAAAAGTATGTGATCCCCTTGGGATTACGTGGAGTTTTGCATGAATTGGGCATAAAATGTGCTCTGAACGTCATCAAAGTCACAACAATAGAAGAACACAGTCTGCTGAACATAATACTACACAAACATTAGATGTTGCAATGGTTTAATTGCACATAACATGTAAACATTCACAGTTCAGGGAGGAAAAAGTATGTGAACCTTTGAACTTAATAACTGGTTGACCCTCCTTTGGCAATTTTGGTAATTTTGGACCACTCCTCTTCACAAAACTGTTTCAGTGTAGCAATATTCTTGGGATGTCTGGTGTGAATCGCTCTCTTAAGGTCATGCCACAGCATTTCAATCGGGTTGAGGTCAGGACTCTGACTGGGCCACTCCAGAAGGCGTATTCTGTGCTGTTGCAGCCATTGTTTTGTTGAATGACTTGTATGCTTTGGGTCATTGTCCTGTTGCATCACCCATCCTCTGCAGAGCTTCAGTTGGCGGACAGATGGTCGTACGTTTTCCTGCAAAATGTCTTGATAAACTCTGGAATTCATTTTCCCATCAATGACAACAATCCATCCAGGCCCTGAGGCAGCAAAGCAGCCCCAAACCATGATGCTCCCTCCGCCATGTTTTACAGTGGGGATGAGGTTTTGATGTTGGTGTGCTGTGCCTTTTTTTTCTCCACACATAGTGTTGTGTGTTCTTCCCAAACAACTCAATCTTAGTTTCATCTGTCCACAGTATATTTTGCCAGTAGTGCTGTGGAACATCCAGGTGCTCTTTTGCAAACTTCAAACGTGCTGCAATATTCTTTTTTGGACAGCAATGGCTTCCTCCGTGGTGTCCTCCCATGTACCCCATTCTTGTTTAATGTTTTCCTTATTGTAAATGTGTCAACAAAAATGTTAGCATGTGCCAGAGATTTCTGTAGGTCTTTAGCTGACACTCTGGGATTCTTCTTTACCTCATGCAGCATTCTGCGCTCTGCTCTTGCAGTCATTTTTACAGGACGACCCCGCCTAGGGAGAGTAGCAACAGTGCTAAACTTTCTACATTTGTAGACAGTCTGTCTTACCGTGGACACATGAACATCAAGGCTTTTGGAGATACTTTTGTAACCCTTTCCAGCTTCATGCAAGTCAACAATTCTTGATCGTAGGTCTTCTGAGAGCTCTTTTGTGCAAGGCATGGTTCACATCAGACAGTGCTTCTTGAAACCAGTAAACCCGAATCAGGTGTGTGTTTTTTAAGGGCAGGACAGCTGTCAGCAACACATCCAATATCATCAAACTGATTGGAGTCAAGGTTGGCTCACTCCTGGCTCCAATTAGCTCTGGGAGAAGTCATTAAGCTAGGGCCTCACATACTTTTTCCTCCCTGCACTGTGAATGTTTACATGTTATGTGCAATTAAACCATGGCAACATCTAATGTTTGTGTAGTATTATGTTCAGCAGACTGTGTTCTTCTATTGTTGTGACTTAGATGACGTTCAGAGCACATTTTATGCCCAATTCATGCAAAACTCCACGTAATCCCAAGGGGTTCACATACTTTTTCTTGCAATTGTAGTTGCCCAAGTACACAGAGCATTGAGGTCGGTTTGTAAATTGGAGACATCCTGTAAGGATGTTATTCCACTGCACAGCTTGGTGTCATATGCAAAGACTGAAATGGGATTTATAATCCCAGACCCTATATCATTTATAAATATATATAAAAAGTAAGGGTCCCAACACTGAACCTTGGGGTACACCACTGACACCCCTAGACCATTCAGAGTATGAATCATTAACCACTACTTGCTGAATACGATATTTTAGCCAGTTTTCTACATTTGGAATTTTCCAAGCCCGTAGACTTTACCTTACACATTATAAGTAACTACGAAAATGTCAGGAAAGACCTACTAGAACAGCTGAACTTTATTTGGGGTTAATCAGAGGCACTTTAACCACTTCCAGACCGGACACTTTTACCCCCTTCCTGACCAGGGCAATTTTCAGCTTTTAGCGCTATCACACATTGAATGACAATTGCGCGGTCATGCAACACTGTACCCAAATGAATTTTTTACCATTTTTTTGAGACAGATAAAGCTTTATTTTGGTGGTATTTATTCACCACTGGGATTTGTATTTTTTTTGCTATGTAAATGAAATATCCAAAAATTTTGAAAAAAAGTGTTTTTTTTTATAAAATTTTGCAAATAAATAATATTTCATCATAAATCTTAGCCAAAATGTATTCCGTTATCTTTTTAGTAAAAAAAAAAAAATCCAAATTAGTTTATAAGCAAAAATTATAATTTTTAAACATTTTTTTTTACATTTTTATTTTATTTTTTTATATTATTATTTTTTATTTATTTTTTTTTTTTTACATACTGTCACCCTAGCAGTACAGTGTCACCATGGTGTCACTGTACTACTTGCGGGGGGTGATGAAGATTTTTTTTTATTTTTTTTTACACTGCTTTTACACCCATATAGGATGTAAAAGCAATCATTTCTCTTTCTCTCTGTGTGCATTCTTGCACTCATTGAGAAGAACTGAGTGAGCTGTGATTGGTCACAGCTTGTCACATGATACAAGGCTTTTGTGAATAGCCTTGTACCATGTGACCTCTGTGATCATTCACAGATTTCACACATAGTAAGCAATGATGTCAGAAGTGACATCTTGCTTACTACTTTGCATGTGATCACTGATTGGCCAATCAGTGATCACATGATCGGGACCTCGTACAGAGGTCCCGTCTGACGATTGGTGTTTCACTGTGTCCGGAGGACACAGCGGGCACCGGATCGCGGTGCTATGCGCTCCCAGGGAGCGCGCACAAGCAGGGTGTGGGGAGGCCGTTTATAGACGGCCACCCGACCCTGCAGTGCCACCGTCCGGCCGTTTATATACAACGGCCGGTCGGGAAGTGGTTAAATGATGGCAGGTGTGTACTGACTCCTATTTAGGCTTGGTTCATACTGGATGCGATTTAAAATCGCAAGTTTTGTTTGCGATTTCACCGCATTTTCAGAAGATTTGTTTGCAACTTGTGAAGATTTCCCAACATATTCTTGCGTTTTCCATTGCGTCTTGCAGTGCAATTTGTATTGTAGTCTATGTATGTGAAATCGCAACAAAATGCAGAAAAAGTAATGCAAGAACTACTTTTGAAATCGTGCTGCAGCAAATCACGTAGGTTAAGACACTCACATTCATATTCATTAGATCCGATTTCAGGTACGATTTCGATTCCCAAATCACACCTGAAATCGCGGCGGTGTGAACCAGGGCTTAACATGATTTTGAATGCGATTGCCTAATTCTGAACACAGCTACATCCCCAGTTATAAGAGGGTGTGCACACTTATGCAACCACATTGTTTTAGTTTTTTATGTTTACTTCCCCCCCTAAAAGATTTCAGTTTGTTTTTCAACTGAGTTGTACAGTTTATAGGTCACATTAAAGGTGGAAAAAGTTCTGAAATGATTTATCTTTGTCTCATTATTTTTATCACAGAAACCTGACATTTAACAGGGGTGTGTAGACTTTTTATATTCACTGTACCATAGTTTGTAGACGCTATAACTTTCACACAAACCAATTAATATATACTGTACTTATTAGGATTTTGTTTTTTTTTACAAAAGACATGTAGCAGAATACATTTTGGTCTACATTTATGAAGAAATTTGATTTTATTGGATATGTTTTAAAACAGAAAGTAGAAAATTTTTCAAAACATTTGATAATTTTATTTTTAGCAACAAAAAAAAAAATCCCAGTGGTGATCACATACCACAAAAAATAAGCTCTATTTGTGTGAAAAAAAATGATATAAATTTCATTTGGGTGCAATGTTGCTTGATCGGGCAATCGCCAGTTAAAGTAGCACAGCGCTGAATAGCAAAAAAATGGTCTGGCCATTTAGATGATAGAAAAGTGGTTAAGCTTTTGTAAACATTTTTTTATTTGTTTGTGATTGTAGTGCAACATTAAAAATAAAAATTCTCTGTACCAGAAATCTGATTCTAGGGTAAAATTGTCGACAACCTTTAGTTTTTGTTTAACACTAAATTTGTAGTTAAAACTTTACTTAACTGTTTTTTTTTATGAATTCCTTCCCCTAGCTATATATATATATAAACCTTTTACATTTGTGTCTTTTGTAATGTTGAATTAAAGGGCTCAGGGTGGGGTAGGGTGAGGGGGATGAGTACTTTGACTTCCTCCCTTTGGGTGCCAGGGGACCTTGTCCTGACACTGCCTGCCAGTCTTCCAAAATCTTCTATTTTATTATTAAAAAAAGGTAAAAACATCTTTTCAGCACTTCACCAGCCAATAAAGGGAGCCAGAAATTCCTGCGAATAATCATTTACAGATCTCGGCTTCTCATCTGCTCGACTGTGAATAATGTATTTACAGAGACGAAGCTTGTTATAACAGGTGATTATGGGAGGATAGACACAATCCTTTTGCACAGAAGCAGAACTAAAAGTTGCAAGGTGTTTGTGGAAAATAATATACAAAATCTTCCCCTGTCCCAGGGACACTCTGACGATACATTGGGGTTTATTTACTAAAGCTGGAGAGTCCAAAATCAGACTCCCTTCTGCATAGAAACCAATCAGCTTCTAACCTCAGCTTGTTCAATGAAGCTTTGGCAATGAAACCTGGAAGCTGATTGGTTTCTATGCAGAAGGGAGTCTGATTTTGGACTCTCCAGCTTTAGTAAATAAACCCCATTATGTCAAATTGTGGAAATGTAACCTTCTATCAGTACTGGGATGAGATAACCCACATGGGAGAAAAATATATTTGAAATATATTTTAAAAATACTCTTCCCAAATATATTGACATATATTTGAAATACTACAATTTTGGCCATATTATATATATATATATATATATATACTGCATGTTGAAATGCATTTTTATTACAAATTATATGAAAAATATTTTTAAAAATACATTTCAAATATACTGTATGTCTTTAAAAATACAAATCTACATGTTTGGAATAAATTTACAAATATATGTAAAGATATATGTTAAAATTACTTTTTTATATGCTAAAAAATATGAAGAATATATTTTAAAAAAATATTTTAAAAAATATTTTTCATATATGTTGTATATCTATATCTATCTATCTATCTATCTATCTATCTATCTATCTATCTATCTATTTATTATCTATCTATCTATATATATATATATATATATATATATATATTTGGGAAGAACATTTAAAAAATATATTTCAAATATATTTTTCTTCCATGTGGGAAGAGAAGGTGAAGGGCAGAATAAGAAGGAATAATGGGAATGTTCTGCTATAGTTGGGCCCTTTGATCTAAAGAGCCTGGTTGCAGCTGACCCTCTGCATTTCCTGGCAGAGATGACCCAATTTATCCTAATTCTTTCTTGCTCCCTCTAGGGAATATCCCAGCATTATTTATTCTCTTGTTCCTTTGAGAAACAGCAATTATTACTCCCTACTACATTATCACCAACCTTGCAAAATTCTTGCAGGGGTAGTTCAGTTCTTTTTGATGTAGATAACCCCCAGAACTACATCTCCCAAGAGCCTTTTTCCTATACAGTGTGCAATTAGACTCTTGGGGAGTTAAAGCATCAATGTTGATTTTCCAGGAGAGAATTCAATATATGTGAGGGATAAAGCGGAGACAAACAGAGATTGATGGAGTTCTGTGGAGCAGCAGGCAGGACTGACACTGACTTGAGATTTCAGTGTGGCAGAGGTGCTGGGTTGCAAGCTCAATCAGGAGTGTCAGAGCTAAAGAATTGTTTAATAAGAACTGTGGCACATCAGAGTGTAAGAGACTGATAGACTGGATCAATGTTTTCTGTACATCACTGTGGAACAGGTTACAGCCAAGGGCATACCTTACAGGGGTTGCAATTGCAACCCAACCCCATACTTCGGGGTCCTGTCGCCCCCCGTATACCTGGATAGGAGGAGTGGCAGGGCAGCTGCATACAGAGTAACATATCTCCATTTTCCTCCTGCAGCTGGAAAATGGAGAGATTGGTTACTCTGCACTCAGCTGCCCCCACTACTCCTCCTATCCAGCTTCTTTCTGCTGCCTGCCTTTGTGCTCTCCTGACCCCAGTACTCTCTCTTCTGGGCCCCCGTGTGCTCTCTCTTGGCCTCCCTCATCCCCAGCAGCTCTACCAGCTTCCCCCCCTCTCTCCTGCTGGCCACTGCATGATATGCTGTCTTCCTTGTCTTAATGACTAGGGTCAGTGATCGGTACTGATCACTGACTCTGTTCATTCACATCTGAGGCATAGTAAACTGTGCTTACTATGCTTCAGTTTATGAACAGAACGGAAGCTCTGTACAGAGTTATTCCTGCCCATTCATTCCCAGCCACTGAGCCAGCAGAGATAGAGATTGAGGGCTGTGTTCATTCTCTGTCTCAAAGTTGGAACATTAGAGGTTTGTTCACACCCCTGATATGTCACCAAAACCCCCCAAACCTCCTAAAAAAATTGTAAAAAAATTAAAATGGTAAAATAAATAATAAAAAAAAAACAAAAATAAAAAACTACTGACACCAGTGGAAGAACTACCAGGGTCACAAAGGTCGTACTTGCAACTGGGCCCTGGCGTTCTGGGGAAAGGACGCCGGCCAGGGATCAGGGGGGCCCTTCATTGGTTCCTTGAACTGGGGCCCTGAAGGTTCTAGTTATGCCACTGGTCAGAGCTATATAAATATATAATAGTGTATGGCTGTAGTGGGACATTAGAGTGTAAGCTCCTTTGATGCAGAGACTGATATAACTGGCTTGGTGTCCTCTGTACTGCACTGTGGTATATGTCAGAGCTATATAAATGTAATAGGACATTAGAGTGTAAGCTCCTTTGATGCAGAGACTGATGAGGATGGCTCAGTGTTCTCTGTACAGCGCTGTGATATATGTCAGAGCTATATAAATGTAATAGGACATTAGAGTGTAAGCTCCTTTGATGCAGAGACTGATGAGGATGGCTCAGTGTTCTCTGTACAGCGCTGTGATATATGTCAGAGCTATATAAATGTAATAGGACATTAGAGTGTTAGTTCCTTTGATGCAGAGACTGATGCGAATGGCTCGGTGTTCTCTGTACAGCACCGTGGTATATGTCAGAGCTATATAAATGTAATAGGACATTAGAGTGTAAGCTCCTTTGATGCAGATACTGATGCGAATGGCTCAGTGTTCTCTGTACAGCACTGTGGTATATGTCAGAGCTATATAAATGTAATAGGACATTAGAGTGTAAGCTCCTTTGATGCAGAGACTGATGCGGATGGCTCGGTCTTCTCTGTACAGTGCTGTGGTATATGTCAGAGCTATATAATTTTAAAATATTAATACTGTTTGACCTTGGTGGAACATTGGATGCGTAAACTCCTTTTGATGTAAAGATCTTGGTCTACGTTGTTTGTGGAACTATATAAAATGATACAATTGCTAACGTGCTTGTAGACACAGGCTTTCCCTGCCTTGCGGCCATGCATTGCTCACACATGCAGAGGAGCTGGGAAATTCTCAATGTTTTTTTTTGGGGGTCAGTTAACTGGTCCAGTAACCTCTTCACTAGTAGTAAGATGATAAAATATGAGCAGATGGTCCATGTGCCAAGATACGCAGTGAATTGTGATGTCCAAAGCACAGAGACAAACAACTGGGTTCTGAATGACTTCATGCTAATTATGATCCTGGCACTGGACTGGAAGGATATTTGTGCTCCTGTTAGGTGACCCCAGACTAGTACATGGCTGCCCAGTTCACAGCACACGAAGCGTTTGCTGCTCTTGGCTCAGTAAGCCAAGCATATATAAACAGCAATGGAAAATTTTTGAAAATACAGAACAGAGAGGATTCAGGTGGTTTTATTAGCAAAAATGTTCTTTAAAAATTTGGCAAAGAAAAGTTATTCAAATGGAATTTGCTGGAATATTTGTACCTACATCAAACACGAGCGGAAAAATTGCCTGGAGAAGTTTTGTAAGTAGATCATTCTTCATTTTACAATGTTTATACGATTTTTTTGATTGGTTTTGTAGCTTTTTATCTGTTTATTTAAAATGTTTATGTGACATAGGGAGTTCAGCATAGATCATTATGTGAGACGTGAACAGTAGCTGTTTGCTTTCGGATTGTCTAGCTCTAATTGAGTCCCTATTCTGCTCTGTCTAACCAGAGGAGGAAGGAAGAGGGAGGAGTCACTTCTCTGACTTCATTAGATGTGTGTGTAAGGGTTCATGTACAGTGCAGCTGATAAACTGACGTTCAGGATCTGTTCAGCATTTTATTCAGCAGCCCCTGAACTCTCCCTAATGTTTTCCTATGTGTCCATGTACACATCGTCATTTACAGGCAGTCGAGTTTACAGTCATTTTTGTTGAATGCACCAAACTTGTGTTCAGGAGTAGATTTTACCGGCGTTTCAAACGCCAAATGCTTGTAAACACGATTAACCGCGTTTGTCTCGAGAAGCATTTTTTAACTGTTCCGTGTCCAGATGCTGTCCACAGCCTTTTTTCATCATTAGAAATGTTTTGCATGTCTTCAAATGGACCCGGTACACCAGCGCAGTCAGTTCCAGGTTTCGCGTGAAGGAAAAAAATGGTAGCACGTGCCGCATTATGCTCATGATGGGATCCATAGTGAATACAACCAGAAAAGACAGGTCATCTCAACACATACTGCTCTCTCTGCTTCTGCTCTCTCTATTTCTCTCAAAATGTCTGAAATAGTTAATTATTTACTATTTTTCAGTGCATTCTGGGCATTTGGGAAGGTCTCCTGAGGTTATCGTTTAAAAATGCTTCTAAACACGAACGCACATAAACGCGGGTAAACTGACGTTTTTTAACCTACGTTTTCCAGCAGTCAGTTTCCATTGTTCAGAAGAGTTTTCCAAACGCCTCGTGTACATGAGCCCTAATGCAGGGATGTTATCCGTCTGTATATTAATGCTCAGTTTAGAAGTAAAAAAACAAACAAAAAAAATGATTTTTTTCCCAGCAGTAAAAGTCCTTGAATGGGAGAAGCTGTCCATGTAAAGATCCCTAATGGCTTCCCCAGTCATCAGCTCTGGTTGTTGATTGCTGGTCTAGCAACCAATGAAGTGCTGACCTCAGCAATCAAAGGAGGAGAATGGAACCTCCTCCTCCAGACCTGATCCTCCTCCAAGTTTCTACTCTGCTCAGAACGGACTCTGATTTCATCAGGTAAGCAGGATTTCTGATGTAAGGGGTACTCTGATTTAACCACTTCTTGACCACGCTACAGCCTACTGATGGCTACAGCGCAGATGTCCACTTCTGGGAAGGCATCACATGATGTCCTCCAAGAAAGCACCTACCCCTAGGCTTTTACTGCTCCCCCCAAATGATAACCCCTTTAGCAGCAGAGGCAGCAGTTGGGGGCAGGGGCGGACTGACGATTTGGAAACTCAGGCACTGCCCAAGGGCCCGGGGTCAGTAGGGGGCCCCATGAGATGCCCCTGGTACCTTTTTCATAGGCTTTTTTGAGTTTGGGCAAGGACACAGGGGCCCCATGATCCCTTATTGCCCAGGGGCCCCATGAGTTGTCAGTCCGCCCCTGGTTGGGGGTATACATGTGCTGTAGCAGGAATGATACCCCCTGTCACTTTTGGGAGGTGTAGTGCCTGCCGAACCTAACCCATTCAAGAGAACGGGGCTGCTCTGCAAGCACACTGCAATGGATGCTCAACGCAATCCAGCCTATGTGTCTAACATGTGTGAGATGGCCTCAGCCTTGCACCCAGGGACCTGGATAAGGGGGTACCACCTGTCCTCCTGTACGGGGCCCAGGCCAACAGAGGGACCCAGGCAGCTGGGTGAATCGGATGTGGGTAGGGAGGGTGATCGTTGTTGCAGAGGGGCAATTACTGGAACTGATCCCCTGTATGGCTCTCACTGCAGCAGCCGAAAGCCGGCTTCTTCTCCTCTCCCTTCCACTGCCTCTCAGCTGCTGCAGAGAAGAGCCATACAGGGGATCGGTTCCAGTAATACCCCCCACCACACCTATCACTCTCCCTGTGCACCATACATTTCTCCTTGCTGCCCAGGCCCCCCTGTGTTCCCCCACCCCTACTGTGCTGCCTCCTTCCCTCCTCTCCTTTCCATCAGCAGCTGAAAGCACACAAAAGGATCCTTCAGGATGGAGAATAGGGAAAGGGTCCTATAAATATGTCACATTCACCAGCCCCTTGCTTTCTTGAATGAACACAATGAGTGGTCAGTACCGATCACTCACTGTGTTCAGTCATAACTAAAGCATAGTCAACTGTTTGTTTTTTGGAGGGAGGCCCGGTCAGGTTGGGTTTATAGGGCCCCGTGGTTTCTAACAGCAGCCCTGCTTGCACCACTCCACAAGACATGCCCTCTGACATGGTTTGCCTCAGCCACCGAGGCTTTGCATTTGACTACCATCTCACCATCTGATTTTGGCTCCTTGAACCTCACACTCTAAGACCCCATTCACACTTGAGCGTTTCAATATTACTCTATGGAGATGGTTCACATCTCCACTCCGAGTTGTCTGAAGCAGAATGCCTGAAGCTCAAAAAAAATGTTTTGGAGCTACTTTTGTAGCTCCATTCAGGCAGATTTTGGCACGTTTTTATTCCCATAGAATTACATAGAAACGAGCAAATTGCGCAGTTTCATGCGCTTTTGCGCATTTTGTCGTGCCACCAAGAGATTTTTTCTGGCATGGCAAAACATGGCAACAATTCATGTCACAGATTACATTTTTCTCTATTGGCTAACACAAAAACGCCAAAATTCAAAGCCTGAAAACGCCTGAACACAGACTAAATTTGTTCTATTGGCTAATACAAAAAAAGCCTGAAAATGCCAGAAATCGTGCACAAACATTTGCAAACGCACAGAAAAATGCGCAACAAAATGCACAAAAACGCTACGCTCAGATGTGAATGAAGACTAACAGTAACCTGCTAATACTTGTAGTCAGGGGTGGACTGATAATTCATGGGGCCCTCGGGCAATAGGGGATCATGGGGCCCTTGTGTCCTTGCCCAAACTCAAAAAAGCCTATGAAAAAGGTACCAGGGGCATCTCATGGGGCCCCCTACTGACCCCGGGCCCTTGGCAGTGCCCGAGTTTCCAAATGGTCAGTCCGTACCTGCTTGTAGTGCCGCTCTATACAAAGGAGAATGTGTGTAGTCCGCTGGTACTCGGGCATGGGGGGCTGGCTGAAAATATCGCCCTCCAGTAGTGTGTAGTATACTTGGACTGGATTGGGTGACAATTTTTAAAAGTTTGCTACAGGATCCAAATGCAAATCGCTCTTAGCATACCTAGTGTGAACGAGCCATGCTGGTTTGGGCTTGGTTCACACCTATGCGGCTTGCATTTGATCCGTTTTTGCATTGAGTTTTGCATTTTTGCACTTGCGTTTTTTGTTGCTAGGCAGATTTAAAATGCATAAAAAATGTGGTAAAAACACACTACATGCTTTTCTGCAGTGTTTCCATTGAAGTCTATAGAACCAAAAACACAACTTTTTGTGTTAAAAAAAGTCCCCGACCCTTTCCAAAAAAAATGCACCGGGTGAAAACGCTGAGATGTGAACGTGTCCCATAGGAATTCGTGTTAAATGGACTGTACTGCGTTTCTGTAAAACGCTGCGGAAAAACGCTTAGGTGTGAACCTGGGGTTAGACATGCTTTGAAATTTTAGATACCATGAATACCAATTAAGATGCCTATTGATGCATTTTGCATTGCTCTAGTAACTTTTTCGAGGCCCCTCCGCAGTGTTGAGTTTCTATTGTATGGATTCTTGTACTATTACCTCGGAAGCACCTGCCTCGGGACGCCGCTGGTAAGGGGCCCTGTGGTTTCTAACAGCAGCCCTGCCCAATGCATGATATAGCGCATGGGTCTCAAAGTCCTCCAGCTGTTGCCAAACTACAAGTCCCATGAGACATTGCAAGATTGACAGTTACAAGCAGGGGTAGGCAACCTGCGGCTCTCTAGCTGTTGTGGAACTACATTTCCCATGAGGCATTGCGACATTAGAAAACTGACAGTTACAGCTATGACTTGCAGAGGCATGATGGAACTTGTAGTCCTGCAATGCAACAGCTGGAGAGCCACAGGTTGCCTACCGCTGGTTACAAGCATGACTGCCAAAGACAGAGGCATGATGGGACTTGTAGTTTTGCAACAGCTGGAGGGATGCCAGTTTGACACTCCTGATAGCGGGTCGCCTGTATACAGATATACACGTCCATCCTGTTGTGTCCATAGTGGGGATTTTCCTATGTCCTGTCTGATCAAAGGGATCTCTGCTTAGGTGTCTGGACCTTGGGCCCCATTGCTGGTGATTTTCCTGCGGACGTCCCATTGCGGGTCTGTAGCATCAGAATGCTGGGATCTGCTTTGTCTGCAGGAATCCTCCATCCTCCCATATCACCCTCTTTATGGCTTCTATAGGATGCATTTAGTATATTACTGACTGCGGAGATTCAGGTTAATGGTGTTGATAGAGTAAGTGTTGGCATTACACGGAGCTGCTGTTAAATCATTTTTGTTTCTCTGAGCTCAGCGACGTCCTTTTGGAAAAAAAATTAATTTGGGCAAAAATCAATGAACCTCAGCTTTTCCTGCCGACAGATGGGGCGTGCCGCAGCTCCGCTAGATACGAAGTTTTCATATCTGTACGATAGCATTCAGCTAAGTATTATCTGCATGTAACATGCCTCATCATAGCGGATGTCCTCAGAAAAAAAATATCTGCTATTGCCCATTATTATTATTATTATTATACAGGATTTATATAGCGCCAACAGTTTGCTCAGCACTTTACAATATGAAGGCAGACATTACAGTTACAATACAATTTGGTACAAGAGGAAACAGAGGGCCCTGCTCGTTAGAGCTTACAATCTAGGACACAGGTGTCAAACACAAGGTCCGCGGGCCTAATCCGGCCCTCCAGGCCATTTTCATGTGGCCCTTGCACCACTCTTGCAGGTATCCCCTTGTCTCCCGCCCCCCACCTTGTCTCAGCAGTGGCAGCAGAGAGGAGGACAGAACGCTTCCTCCAGATCCTGCACCTCTCAGTGCAGCTGCAGCACCCCCTCATCTCTGCTTCCCCTGGTCTCAGCATTCAGGAGACTCTGGTAACTGACTCCACTCCTCCTCTGGTCCTCCTCCAGACCCGGCACTTTCTGCTTTCCAGCACTGCCCCCAAAGGGGGTGCACGGTGACGTTAGGGAGGATGTGGGATGCTTGACACTGTGGACATCTAGTCTTACAGATACAACAGGCCCTTTGAGGGCAACCATAATGCTGATACGGCCTGCAATGAAATGGAGTCTGACACCCCTGATCTAGGAGATTCCTAAAGACTCTGATTTTATGCGGGCCAATTGTATGTGTCCTGGGCCCCAACACCGACCCCCTAATGCAGCCATTCACAGCCAGGGACCTATGGAGCCCTAAGGTTCCTCCAGAGATTGCTAGGGGGTTCCATGAGCTGTGACTAACTGACCTCCCATCCTATGGTGCTGGCATAGTTTCAGGTCTAGTGAAGGAAGACCGAGGGCTGGGCCCACAGATTCAGTGGGTACATGATGCCACACAGACACTGACAGCGGTTCTTTTAAAACAATTACGTTTACTGAACAGTTATAGTGATCATGTAGCTGAGCATACGTAAACAGAATGATAACAGCGCATAACCATACAGTAAGAATAATACTGTCTAACACTAACCCCGTACTTGCGGACTTTTCCCCAATGTCCAGAAAGCAGCCTGGCTGCGCCTGAATGTTCCTGAGCAAGATATAATGTTGGGGTGCACCCTAAGTATTGCGCAATACTATTTGTAATCCAAAGGAAAGTGGAGTGTGTCTCTTGTAACTTTCTGGTATATCCAAAATGTCACTGACCACGTGTGGTATGATGTGCTGCACTTACAGTTCCCTGGCAGGCTCTTGGTGCTTTTCCCTGATCCACTCCAGAACCGGACCATACAGTCACTTGTTTTCTGGTCTCGTTGTGAATCTTCCCTAGGTGCCGTCGCCAGATTCCACTGTGAGCCGTAAATCCTCTTCCAGGCCCCACACAGATTCTCCAGACGTCCTCAGCATCCATCATCCAGACCCAGACTTCACTTCCTCCTCAGCACAGGAACTCCTCCCCTTCCCAGAGGGTTTGTGATGCAGTAAGTATTGGTTCTGTCTTAGCAAACGTCTCTGCAAACTTGATTCTTATACTGTGCTGCCATCTACTGACCAAAGAGCATATTACAGGCACATTATAGTTTAACATTGGACATCAGTATTTATCCATGTGTCACACCCTTACACTAGCACCAATGATCTTTTTGGCTGGCTGTAAGGGGGGTATTCTTCCCACTGACCACCAATGTGAGGGGCAATTTCCTAATGAGCCCTGATGGACTAATCTTAGTAGGGGTTCCCCGAGACCTGAACATCGTTATAAGGGTTCCCCTGGGGTTAAAAGGTTAAGAAAAGGTGCCCTAATGTTTCCTCCTAAGGTTGATGTGAACCTAATCACTAACTTCATGATACATTTATTGCGGTTAACCTCTGAAAATTAAAATGAACAAAGCATATCCATCTATAGTGTGTACTTGCCAATCCAAATCACTTAGTGTGGATCCTGCCTGCTCTCTCTTCTCTCTGCTATCTGCATAAGACAGTCTATGCTGACACCACAGCATCCCAGAAGACCCTCCCACACACACAGCACACAGCAAGTGATTGACAGCCTCAGTTGTGTCTGTATCACTTTGAGATTGTGTAGAGGGGGGTGTGGCCTTTCCCTCAACCCAGAGACTCAGGTCTCAGATTACACTCAGCTCCCTGCTCTATGCTGTGTAGTGTGTAACATCAGATCCTTACCTCCTGCCTTTTCACAGCTCAAAATGTTACGTAAAATGTGTTCTTTAGGAGGCTGTAGATACACAGAAATGAAACAAATGCCAATACATAAGTTGTACCTGTTTATCACCTGAGGCCAGTCACTTCACTGGGTATGTGGAAGGGTTTACAAGCACTTTAAAGCTGAGGTTTAAAAGAAGCATAGGATTTCCTTTTTTTTTCTTTTTAAATCATACTTACCTAGGTGGATGCAGCATCGGTCCTGCCCCCTGCTGGCTCTAAGGGTGAGAAATCAGTGATCACATGACCGCTGGTCACTAAGTTCTCACAGCTGTGCTGAGCAGAGAGCGGTGACTGTGAGTCAGCGCTCTCTGCTCTGCCCCCCCGCACTCACAGGAGTGCTGGACTGTGGAGGGAGTGGCTGGCTCAGGTTCTCAGCGGAGAGGCTGAGCCATCTACTGCTTTAGACTCTGGGGTGGATTCTCCAGACTGGACCGACTGAGTAGCATCAGCTGACAGCGGGCTTCACCCTGCTGTCAGTTGAAAACGGGTCACAGGAGTGCAGAACGAACTGCACCCCTGTGATCCACAAGAGAAATACAGCCAAAAGAGCTTTGGCTGCACTTCTCCTTGTAATCTGCTTATACTTCCTTCCGGGGTTCCCCCCTCCCCTCTTAACAACGTGCTAATGGAGAAAATGGTGTGTAAATTTTCAGCTTGAGCTACTGAGGTCTCTAAATGGCAGTTTTTTTTACAACAGGAGATTTAGGGCTCATTCTCATGTACGGCAGCCCCTGTCACCACTCTGATGAGCAATCTGCAGGCATTTGCCAGGCAGTGGGAAGGTACCTGTTTTAACCCTGAAAATGCCGGCTCACTGTGGTAGTCGCAGCATCATTTACTTGAATGGATTATGTTCAAAAGCTGTACTGACTGCCAGACATGACGGGGGGTTTAATTTTTCCATGGGTGCAAAGCAAAAATGACCCCCCCCCTTAATGAAATGCAGTACCACCACCAGGGGCGGACTGACAACTCATGGGGCCCCCGGGCAATAGGGGATCATGGGGCCCCTGTGTCCTTGCCCAAACTCAAAAAGCCTATGAAAAAGGTACCAGGGGCATCTCATAGGGCCCCCTACTGACCCTGGGCCCTCGGGCAGTGCCCGAGTTTCCAAATGGTCAGTCCGCTCCTGACCACCACCTAAAGGGACCGATTCAAGTGAACGGGGCAGCAATGCTACTGACCAGGGGCGGACTGACCATTTGGAAACTCAGGCACTGCTCGAGGGCCCGGGGTCAGTAGGGGGCCCCGTGAGATGCCCCTGGTACCTTTCATAAGCTTTTTTGGGTGTGGTTTAAGTGCAAGGACACAGGGGCCCCATGATCCCCTATTGCCCGGGAGCCCCATGAGTTGTCAGTCCGCCCCTGCTACTGACCTTCAACTGCAAGTGTACAGCCCTGGACAGCTGCATATCCTTGATTAGGTGGGTGGTCAGGGACAGCCTGTTTTTACTGCCCCCTGGTCACGTGTCCGAATGAGCCCTATTAGAAAACCTAAAGACTTTCTTTAAAAAAAAAAAAAAGATTGAGCTGTGTTTTTACTCCCCCCCCTCCCAAACTGCTCCTCCCTAAGTTGCAAAGGCAGTGGAGGGGGATATACACATGACAAAAATGTGTAAATGACCGAATGTGACCCAATCACCTGAATGGGGCTCTGCCACAACCATCACATGACCATGCAATGTACGTGGTGGTGCTGTGTTGTGAGTTTTTTTGGGATTAAAATAGGTGGTATGGAGGCAACACAGCCTCACTGCCCATCAAATGCTCTCTGAAGAGCGATACACTGTAGGTCACTCTTCAGAGGACATCACAAGAGTAAACAAGCCCAGTAAGAATTTTGAAGATGAGTTCAAATTGATCTGGATAAAACAAGAAGAAAAACGTTTTCTCCGTACATTCCTTGTTAATGGAATGAAGTCCTACGGATGATACCAGTGACGGGGAATGAGCAGATTCTAACCTGTAATAACAGCGTGCGGGGAAACCAGGTCAGCGACTTACACAACCCGCTCCAGTTCAGTCGGGAGGGATAATTAGGCCGGGATTTTAGTATAAATAGAGTAATTGATAGGCTATAAATTAAATGATGAAATGACCAGTATGAGGAACCCATTATGTCCTGTATGGGCCGTGTTTGTGCCGTCTCTATTTATCTGCTGGGAAAAGCCATCAATTATTACAGTATGTATACATAACACAGAATAGAAATCTCCAGTATCTGGAATAATCATGTTACCCTATGTGTACCTTCCCCTGAGAGCTATAATAATCAGCACAATACCTGATTTTCATTCCTGCCTAGGCTAAGATGATGTCATCAGTCTGTTGCAGGCAGAAGGAAGCATTTCCTCAGTCTCCTCCCTGGATTCAGATTTCCTGCTTTTGTTGGATTCTTTAAAGATCTCTTTAACCTCCTTGGCGGTATGATTCTTTCTGTTTTTTTGTGCTGAAAGCAGTACCATTTTTTTGCATGGAAATATGTATTTTTTTATTGTAGGCCTGTAATTTTTAGTAATAACTCACTGAAATCTGTCCGAACAAGAGTCTAGTAAACATCCCGGGTATGATAAAATTTGAAACACGAAATCATAAATTATAATTTAATAAATAATCATAAAAAATAATAATATAATAATAATAAATTTAATTCAATAATATAATCAAACCAAAAACACTGAAATTTGAAATATCGCAAAATCGTTTTCAGTGTCTGATGACGAATTTCCCCCACGAATCATTATCACTCAATTCTGCAAGTGGTTCTGATTTACTATCGCTGTTCTCTAGCTGGTCTAAAACCGCTTTTGACCTAAAGGGACACTTTTTGGACACTGCTCTGAGTTCCCAGGTCTCTACACCTGCTGTATCCATTATGAGGGATTTCCACAATCCCTGTGCTGAGTTCCCATGTCTGTACACCTTCTGTACTCATTGAGGGATCCCCACCATTCCTGCTCTGAGTCCTCAGGTCTCTACACCTGCTGTGTCCATTATGAGGGGTTCCCACCAACCCTGTGCTGAGTTCCCAGATCTGTACACATTATGAGGGGCTCCGACCATCCCTGTGCTGGATTCCCAAGTCTGTACACCTTCTGTACAAATTATGAGGGGTTTCCACCATCCCTTTGCTGGGTTTCCAGGTCTGTACACCTTCTGTACACATTATGAGGGGTTCCCATCATCCCGTAATCATGTTGGCGCATAAAAGACCTATAATAAACCAGATGTGGCTCCACCTCTAACTCAAATGTTGGCTTTGGGTGGACTGTTCCTGCTGTCAGCTATCTCCCAGGCTGGTGATACATTCTTCCAGTTACCAAACAAGTAGGTGAGACTAATAACCCAGAGGGATCCCAGTTATTAATCGGTGATTATTATATTCCAATAGCAATTAGGACCTTCCCTGGCCTCACCTGATCCATGCTCAGCAGTGTGAAGCCAATCCAAGGTCATAGAATATAATCTGCTTTCATGAATAGAGCCGAGTTAATGATGACCCCCCCCCATCCCCTGATCAGCCATAATCTGATATAGGGCCATATCTGACACTTTCCAAAAAAATAAAGCTCGGGTGATCTGCTTTTCACTTATTATTATTATACAGGATTTATATAGCGCCAACAGTTTGCTCAGCACTTTACAATATAACGGGAGACAATACAGCAACAATACAGTTCAATACAAGAGGGTTAGGAGGGCCTGATCCTGGGAGCTTACAATCTAGGAGGGCAGGATAGGCTTCCCTGAAGAGATAGGTTTTCAGAGATCACCTAAAAGTGAGCAGAGTAGGCGATAGTCTGATAGATTGTGGTAGAGAGTTCCAGAGGATGGGGGAAGCTCTGGAGAAGTCCTGGAGATGAGCATGGGAGGAGGAGAAAAGGGAGCTGAAGAGCAGGAGGTCGTGCGAGGAGCGTAGAGTACGGTTTGGGTGATATTTGGAGACAAGATTGGTGATGTAATTGGGGGCAGAGTTATAAATGGCTTTATATGTTATTGTTAATGTTTTGAATTGTATCCGTTGGGCAATGGGAAGCCAGTGGAGGGATTGGCAGAGAGGGGTGGAGGACACTGAGTGGAGGCCAGTGGAGGGATTGGCAGAGAGGGGTGGAGGACACTGAGTGGAGGCCAGTGGAGGGATTGGCAGAGAGGGGTGGAGGACACTGAGTGGAGGCAAGTGGAGGGATTGGCAGAGAGGGGTGGGGGACACTGAGTGGAGGCCAGTGGAGGGATTGGAAGAGAGGGGTGGAGGACACTGAGTGGAGGCAAGTGGAGGGATTGGCAGAGAGGGGTGGGGGACACTGAGTGGAGGCCAGTGGAGGGATTGGAAGAGAGGGGTGGAGGACACTGAGTGGAGGCCAGTGGAGGGATTGGAAGAGAGGGGTGGAGGACACTGAGTCGAGGTCAGTGGAGGGATTGGCAGAGAGGGGTGGAGGACACTGAGTCGAGGTCAGTGGAGGGATTGGCAGAGAGGGGTGGCAGATACAGAACGGTTAGTAAGGTGGATGAGTCTGGCAGCAGCATTCATGATAGAATGAAGAGGTGATGAGGTTGGCCGATGAGGAGGGAGTTACAATAGTCAAGGCGAGAGATAACCAGGGAGTGAATCCCAGGAAGTAGATGGTGAACTTGAATGATGCCTGAAGAAAGATGACGCCGTCCTTCTGGAGAGAAAAGCAGGTGAGTCAGGGGGAGTACTGTGACCTCTGTGAGAGGTAATAAACACCTGGAAGGTCACACTGACACACTACTGAGCGTGCAGCACTTATCATGTAAATTTATATTTGATGACAGGTCCACTTTAGTCACAAAGCAGCACAAATAGCCAAGGAAAGGCGATCCTTGCTGGGGACTTATATTCTTTACTGATTTAAAAAAACCAGTCATTTTATTCTGAATAGGTTTTATCCTAAATGTTCAGTTCTATCGCAGCGCTCAATTATTCTGTCAAGCCGAGGCGGACATCATCTTATGTAATAGAACATCTTGATGGCGGTAATTGATCATCTTTATTCTTTAACCTCATTTTCCGAGAGATTCCTCCCAGATTTGTTCTCATCCTGTGATTTTGGAACAATGTATAAATAACGATGCCGTGTCGTCCTCCATCGGCATTCTTTGGCGGTCACGCATTCTTCTGCGGCAATATATTATGAATAATCCATATTGTGAAATCGATGTGTAATACCGATCATTTGGAAATCACCGGGCTGGGGAGGCGCAGATATTGGAAGTAATAGCCATAATTACAATGCTGGAAAGTCAATCAGTATTATTTTACTGACGGAGGATTGACATAGAATACCCAGCGAGTGATGTGTCCACCGGTGCCTGAAATACTGGAGCGATCGCTGTGTACTAGAATGGAAAATACTGTCCACAGACACCCAGTCCTGTGCAGCTGTAAAGTGGAACCAAAGTGACAAAATAAAACATTTTCAGCAGACCTGCTATTCCTTGTTTGTGAACAGGTAGTTAGCTTTGTTTTAGTTAGCTTTCAATCTTCTTTATGCTGAGCTGCACATGAATGAGCGCCTGTGCGCATGCACGGCTCGGTGTATCTTCTCAACCTGCTTCAGTGCAATTGTGGGCAAGCGCGGTTTATTGTACAATCTTGGCACGCCTTGGTGCTGGAATGAATGAACTCTCATGTACAGTGTCAGGACAAGGTCACTTAGAGCCCAGGGGAACATGCCAAATTGTGCCCCCCCCAAGATCTATGAGCATTATGTGTCAGCAAAAATCCCCCCCCCCAAAAAAAAAATAAAAATAAAAATGCACTAAACTGCATGCTTATTCCTGAAGCATAAATTTCTCCTCCTCCCAGTACAAATCTGCCGCCCTGCTGAAATCCCCCTCCCAGCACAATTCTTTGCCCCCTCATCTCCCCAGTTCAAATCGTCTCTCTCCTCATATGCCCCCACCAAAAATCCACCAAAAAAACAAACAAAACAATTCCCCTTCACAGCACAAATCCTCTGCCCCTTAAATTCCCCCCCCCCCCCCGAAAAAAAAAAAAAAATTTCCCCTCCTAGCACAAATACCCCCAATCATCCCTCCTAGCCCAAATCCCCTCCCCCTTACAATATTACCTTTTTTAGCACAACCCCCACAATTCCCCCTCCTAGCACAAATTATTTTCCCTCATCCTCCCTCCCAACACAAATCCCCCTATAAATTACCATTCCCCAAATTTCCCCACCTAGAGCAATTCTTACCCCCTGCCACCCCCAAAATTCCCCTTTCCAACACAAATCCCCTCTCCCAATCTCCTTGTGGTGCCCCCCACCTCACATGATACCACAGTGCCTAGGGCAGCCACCCCTCCTGCCCAACCTTTGTCCCGGCTCTGCCCATGTACAGCTTATTGTACATTCTTGGTACACCTCAGTGCTGGAATGAACCCCCACACATGCACAGCACAGTGTACATTTTCAGCACACCTCAAAGTCAGAAGGAATGAACTGTTGTGTGCATGCGTGGCAGTGTACGTTCTTGGTTACAAAAAAAGGGAGGGTGGGAGGTCTGTACTGCGTTTTACAATGCATCATCATTTTACAGTGCAGTAAGGTATTTTTGTCTGGATATGGTGATGTATGGGGCTTCTCCATGAGAGGCCGACATTTAAGCCCGTGGATGAGAATACACATATTAAATATCTGTAGCAAGATAGGGTAACTCCATTTCCTTAACAGAGATTATATATCTAAGCTGATAGGTTTATGATCAAACTACAGTGCCTCTTTGTATGCCGTCACTTCATCTAAAATGGTATGGTATTTGATTTGGTCTGGTGTTATTAACTATTTGGATGTAAGGTAAATTGCAATGGTATCCAGTCATATTGTTGTGCGCAGTACATTCCACTCCAATAGGCATTAATTACAGCTGAGCATACATTTTCTATATATTTAAATATAGGTTATATATTTTACATTCATCAATTGACCGGATGATGGGTGTGTGTATGTTAAGTAAACAACACTCCGAAATCGGTTCGCAAAACGCGGTGCGATGTGCAGATTTGGAACGCATGGGTGTGAATACCCATGTGATCCGATTCAAAAAACAAGTCATGCACCTTTTTGGTGTGGATGAGGTGCGATTTGAACCATACACAATGTATGGCTCAAATCGCATACAGTATTTGCTTGTGATTTGCACAGGAATGCGGTGCGGTTCCTGTGTGAATCACATGCGATATGCCGCACCACAGAAGTGTGAACCCAGGCTCAGTGTAAATTCCCGACATGAATGAACTCCTGTACGCATTTGAAGACCCTGCACTTGGAAGAAGCCACTTTAAGTGAATGTAAAGCCGAAATTTTTTGTGTTTTTAGGATAGAACATGGAAGGGTTAGAACTTCAGTTTTTATTTTTTTTTTTGTTTATCCAATTGAAAGAAGCCAGCAACACACCATAAAAACCTTCATAAGGGAAGCATTATTGTTCCAGACAAGCAACCCAAAGCCCCACCTAGGAACTTTTTCCTCTGCCGATTTCACCCAAAACTGGGATTCATCATAAAGACGAGGAGCAGGAGGGGAGCAATGTTTTAAACACCCATGAAATTGGCATGTGAGAATAATTAAAGGAACACATGTCTACAATTCTAGTCCATCCCACATAATGCTAAGATTAATAAGGGGGGTTATTAATACCATGAAATGGCCTCTCCTGAATAATTGGTATTACTGCCACCTAATAAAAAAAAAAGACCAAGACAAATCCAAAGAGAAATGTTATAGAGGTCCTGCTAAAATCACATTTATTACAAACACCCAACAATGGATAAAAAATACAAATGTAAGTCTAACAAATCCATACAAATTATCTACAGAGAAAATTCACAATCTTATTAATGCCGTAAAAACAGCCGGTGTGCTATGAAATAAAGGTATCGGCATCTCCCAACAATGGGCGGGTAGAACATATTGCTGCTCCACATTTAATACACCTGTATTTTCTCAACCTTCTTATCCATGGGGAAGCCATTAAAAAATATTTGAGATCTTGGGAATACATGAAATAATCTTCTGATCTTCAGCATGTAATTTATTTGTGTGATCAGCGAGCTATAACTGTACATTAAATATGTAACTATGACACACACTGATAAACAAACGGAATTTGCATTGGTGCTCAGTGGTAACATTAACTTTTTATTGGTGCTCAGTGGTAACATTAACCTTTTATTGGTGCTCAGTGGTAACATTAACTTATTATTGGTGCTCAGTGGTAACACAAACTTTTTATTGGTGCTCAGGAAAAAGAAATTTGCATGGGTGCCCAGGAGAAAAAACTTTGCATTGATGCTCAGGGCAAATTTTTCATCTGTGCTCATTGCACCAATGCAAATGAAAGAAGAAAATGGGGAAAACTGTATCAAATACTTTTCCTTTCATGGCATCCATCCATGGCAGCATACATGTGGTAGTATGGCGCCATGGAAAAATCTTTTGCAACAGGGCCAGGTCTAGCCTGTTTGATGTGGGGTTGGGGTGCAGTAAAAAATGTCAGGGGGGCTGAGGATAGGGTCAGAGGTTTGTAGGGCAATATACAGAGGCAACAGGGTGGAGGACAGGGGTCGGCAGGGCGGAGGACAGGGCTCAGAAGGGTAGTATGTCACCTGCAGGGCAGAAGACAAGGGTCAACAGGGCAGAAGATGGGTCAGCAGAGCAAAGAACATGGGTCAGCAGGGCAGTGTACAGGGGTCAGGAGAGAGTATATGGGTAAATGGCTTTTGTGGGGCTGGGGGGGGGGGCGCAACTTGATTCGGGGGGGGGGTACAGCCCATCCCAGAAACCCTCTAGATCTGGCCCTGTTTAGCATTCGTGCTCAGGAAAAAAAATTGGATTGATGCTCCGAAAGAAAAAATTTGCATGGGTGCTCAGGACAGAAATTTGCAATTGTGGTCAGGGAAAAATGCTGCAGTTGTTGCAGTTGTGCTAGGGGTAAAAGATTTTCTATTGATACTAAGGGAGAAAAAAAAAATATTGGTGATGAGGGAAAATCTTTTCATTGGTGTCCAGGGAAAAACTTTGCAGTGGTGGTCAGTGGAAAAAAAAAACTTTGCATGTGTTCCCAGGAGAAAAACGTTGCACTTATGCTCCAGGAAAAACAGTTTGTATTGATGCCCATGGAAACATTTTGCATTGTGCTCAGTGAGAAAAATGCTTGTGTGGGTGGTCAGGAAAAAAACTGCTCTGCAACTCACAGAAAAATTTTGTATTTTTGCTCAGGAAAAAACTGTGCATGGAAACACATGTCCAGGGAAGTACAGAGTGCCGTGCCTCTTACCCGCTCCTGGCGATTGCCCATCTTGTACCCAAAGAGGTTTTAGACCTCCTTTGAGAGGCCAAGTATTCTGTTCTCTTCTTGGTCTACATCCACACACTACACTCACCAGATGCCTATCTGTCACCCCATCCTGTCGGCGCTGGCCAATGGCTTTCTAGACTACCAGGTGGACTGAACTAGTAACAGTAGTTGCAGGGGAAAAAGAGAACCCCCTGTGGACCTCTTGCAGAACATGGACTATACAATTCTGCTGTAGTATGTAACAGGGGAGGACTGACCATTTGGAAACTCGGGCACTGCCCGAGGGCCCAGGGTCAGTAGGGGGCCCCATGAGATGCCCCTGGTACCTTTTTCATAGGCTTTTTTGAGTTTGGGCAAGGACACAGGGGCCCCATGATCCCTTATTGCCCGGGGGCCCCATGAGTTGTCAGTCCGCCCCTGATATGTAAACAGTTGTGTCCTTCCTATTTGTACTGAACTGGTTGACAAGGATATTCCTAATGAAATAAGAGCTTTCCTAAAAACAATTGTGCACAATTTTTAGGCAAGTTGTATTTTTGAGGATTAAGTTCATTATTGAACAACTACAATGCTCTCGGCCAATCCAAAACGTTAATAAACCTCAAACCTGAATATTTAAGAAAGTAAAAGTGAGGTTTTGGCTTTCTTAGGAGAATATCTATGTGTGTACAATTATTGGGCAATTATTAGTCTGCAGAATTATTTTGCAAATGAAATAGAAACATTTTCCAATCTCACTTGTTTATTATTCTCACTTTAATAGATACAAAAAAACAACAACAACTCAACACATTTACAAATAAACATTTCTGACATTTAAAAAAAAAAGATCAGTGACCAATATAGCCACCCTTCTTTTCAATAACCATCATAAGCCTTCCTTTTCTGGAGTCTGTCAGTTTCTTGATCTGTTGATGAACAATGTTTTGTGCAGCAGCAACCACAGCCTCCCAGACACTGTTCAGAGAGGTGTACTGTTTTCCTTCACTGTAAATCTCCCGTTTAAGAAGGGCCCACAAGTTCTCAATAGGGTTTAGGTCAGGTTATTTCATCTTTAAGGCCTTTACTGACTAGCAATGCAGTGAAATACTTTGAGCATTGTCCTGCACAGGGGCGGACTGACAACTCATGGGGCCCCCAGGCAATAGGGGATCATGGGGCCCCTGTGTCCTTGCCCAAACTCAAAAAACCTATGAAAAAGGTACCAGGGGCATCTCATGGGGCCCCCTACTGACCCCGGGCCCTCGGGCAGTGCCCGAGTTTCCAAATGGTCAGTCCGCCCCTGGTCCTGCATAAATATCATGGTCTTCTTGAAAGATGTAGACTTTTTCCTCTACAACTGCTTGAAGTGTGTTCTAAAAACTGGCAGTAGGTTTGGGAGTTGATTTTGAGTTCATCTTCAACCCGAAAAGGTCCAACTAGCTCATCTTTAATAATACCAGCCCATACCAGTACCCCAGTACTCCTACCTTGCTGGCATCTGAGTAGGAGGGGAGCTCTGTGCCCGTTACTGATCCAGCCATGAGCCCAACCATTTGGTCTGTCAAGAGTCAATCTCATCTGTCCATAAAATCTTTGAAAAATCTGTCTTCAGATATCTCTTGGCCCAGTCTTGACGTTTCAACCTATGTTTCAGCCTCCCTTACCTTAGCCATGTCTGAGCACTGAACACCTTGCACTTCTGGGCACTTCGGGTAGGTTGCAGTTCTGGAATATGACAGCAATGGAGGATAATGGGTTCTTGGTAGCTTCGCATTTGATTCTTCTCAAATGTTTAGCAATTAATTTGCGTCCTTTTTTGTTTGTTTGTTTCTTGCGACCCTGTTGTCTATTTGCAATAAAACATTCGATGGTTTTGTGATCACACCCCAATTTTTTGGCAAGAGTGCTGCATCCCTTTGAAAGACCTTTTACAATTTTTGACTTTTCAGAGTCGGTTAAATCTCTTTTTTGGTCCATTTACCTTTACAGATTACCTGTTGCTTTTTCCTTCTTTTTTTTTTTTAACCGCTTCCCGTCCGCCCTATAGCAGAAGTACTGCTACAGGGCGGCATGTGTGTGCACAATCATGTATACATGCGTCATTTTGCAGTTCCGGGTAGGGGGCGCACACATGCCTTACCCGCACCACCATTTGGGGCCTCGGCTGTCAATCAACGGGTCCCGGCTGGTGATTAATCGCTGGTGCCCGGTGATTGCCGAGCATCTCCAAAGGGGGGGGGGGGAGTACTATTTGTAAACAATACAGATCTCTCCCCTGTCAGCTCCTGCACACTGCTTTGCATGGCTGTGCATAGCAGAGCCATGCAAAGCACTGTGCTTACAGTGAAGAGCACACAGTTAACCTTTTGATTGCCCCACATGTTAACAGCTTCCTGCCCAGTGCCATTAGTATAGTGTCAGTGATTTTTATTAGCACTGATCCCTGTATTGGTGTCACTGGAGATGTCAGTGACACCAAATCAGTTCCCCCCCCCGGTGTCAGAATGCCCGCCACAGTTCTGCAGTCCTGATATAAGTCGCTGATCATTACTAGTAAAAATAAAAAATAAAATAAAAATATCCCAATATATATACTGCCATTTGTAAACCCTATAACTTTCACGTAAACAAATTAAATTCCACGTATTGAGATTTTTTTTAGCAAAGACATGTCACAGAATAGATTTTGGCCTAAATTTATGACGAAATTTGATTTTTTAAAATGTTTTTACTGGACATGTTTAAAAGTAAAAACTACTGTTTTTTTTTCTCAAAATTGTCGGGTTTTTTTTTTAAAGCACAAAAAATAAAAAATGCACAGGCGATCAAATACCACCGAAGGAAAGCTCTATTCATGGGAAAAAAGGACATACATTTCATTTGGGTGCAACATTGCACGACCGCGCAATTGTCAGATAAAGTAACGCAGCAGCGTAACGCAAAAAATTACCTGGTCAGTAAGGCGGGTAAATCCTCAGGAGGGCAAGGGGTTAAGAAGATGAATTGGGAAGACTTTGAACTTCAGACTTTCATTGCTGTCTTTGTCCCAGTTGAACTCTCCTCTCATTGTCTGTCCTAGTATAATGGTATCATTGTGATAGCAAGAGAAATAAATCACTCCAATCAGGGGCGGACTGACCATTTGATCCCTCGGCACTGCCCAAGGGCCTGGGGTCAGTATGGGGCCCCATGAGATGCTCCTGGTACCTTTCATAGGCTTTTTTGGGTGTGGTTTGAGTGTGAGCAAGGACACAGGGGCCCCATGATCTCGTATTGCCCGGGGGCCCCTTGAGTTGCCCCTGACTCCAATGAGGATAGAACAAGAAACAATCATGTATTTCTCTCTGAGGGAGAGGTTACAGCGGTGTGACGTCACGCCGACCGGCGCCACGAGGGCCCCGGTGACCATCTTTTATGCTCATATGAGCAGCTATTTACAAGTGTGGCAGCATTACCAGGCAAGGAGAGGTACCTGACCAGATCTGACCAGACCCTTATTAGGATCTTTGGATGTCCTGAGGTTATCTACTCTTAATGGGCATTTGGATTGCGTATCTGGTGAGTGCGCAATCTTTACATACCTATCACCTCATCCACGGATCCAGCCACTGGATTTCTGAAGATCATCTGTGATCTTATTTGCACCCATTTATGGACTATATTCAGTTTAATGTGTTACACCATTTCACCATACTAGTCACCATCCAGTGAAATATTTATTTGCACGTTGTCACTTTATTTATGTGATTATTTGCAATGCACATTGGCTATTTATTTATTTTATAACATATTTGTGCATAGCATTTATGATATTTAGCGGATCATCTTAGCACTGCACCCGATTTTATAATTTTAGGTCTCATTGCCCCTATTTTCCCCCCTCTATGCTGGGTTCTAACCCTTTCTTATTCCACCCAAAACTAAAAAAGAAAAGTTGAAGCCGTTTTTTCAATGTGTGAGTTCAGCTGAAACCTTTTTTCTTTTTTTTGTTATGGAGAAGATAGTTGTTACTGCTATCCAGGGCTCCATTAGAGAGATGTCTGCTAACATCTCTATCGGTGACAACAGTTCCACCAATCAGATAGTGAGAGAAACTGTCAGGACCTGGATCACCTGCTGATGTCACTGTGCTTCCCAGAGTGGAAGGTTGTAGTTCCAATGTCCACCAGCGGGTGTCTCCCAGCAGCCAGTAGATTCCAGTAATCAGTTTCCACCTGATGCTGGCTGCTGGGAGAGTATTTATGTTCTCCGCTATGTTCCTCTTTTTCCAGTGTTTTTCTCTGATGCCAGAGACTTTGATCATGACCCTGATCTTGCTCCTGCCCTGCATCATGTGCCCTACTGCCTCTTATTCCTGATCCCAGTCCTTGTCTCCCCTTCCCATCTGTTCCCTGCATCTCTAGTTTACCCAGTTGATCTGTGTTCCCCCATTCTATATTGCCAGTTTGTTAGGCTTTCTTTGTCTTTGGGGTGTGGTTCACTTATATCTTTATGTTTGCTGTGTATTCAGTTTTGCTGGTGTTTGGATGGGTTATGTTTCACTGTAATTCCCACTTACAGCATACACAGTCTGGTCTCAGTCTCCTAGGTGTAGCTACACAGATTTGGCCATACCTGCTGCTGATTCCTGACAGAAACTCTCCAACTACAAAGCAGTGATCTGCCTAGGGAGCTGTGCACCTCCTTAGATCTGGGTCTGGCTGCTGCAGTGGGATTTAACTGCCAGTGCTTCCCACAGCTGAGCCCCATGCTTCTTTTTCTTCTTTACTTATAATTTCTTGCAAGGTGTGGGGGTTAGCTGCAGTGGAGGTCTGCCATCTCTGGTCAGGCATCCCCAATGGTTTTCATGAACTTCGTAGACTTAGATGCTGGCTCAGAGATAACAGAATCATGTAAATCCTGGTGCCCATGCAGTCCTTGGCTGTGTTCACAAATGTCTGACACAGATCAGGCTACAAAGTTACAATGTTGCAGTCTGATCACCAGGGCTTTTTTTTCTCAGAGAATAGGTGCAGGAACTCCCCCCTTCTGTGTCACTTCTTGTCTCTGCCCCCTTCCCACCTCTGAGCACTGTCCCTTGGTCCCATCTTCTACCTACCTCCGAGCACTGTCCCTTGGTCCCATCTTCTACCTACCTCCGAGCACTGTCCCTTGGTCCCACCCTCTACCCACCTTCGAGCACTGTCCCTTGGTCCCATCTTCTACCTACCTCCGAGCACTGTCCCTTGGTCCCACCCTCTACCCACTTCCAAGCACTGTCCCTTGGTCCCATCTTCTACCTTCTTCCGAGCACTGCCCCTTGGTCCCACCCTCTCCCCACCTCCGAGCACTGTCTCTTGGTCCCATCTTCTACCCACCTCCGAGCACTGTCTCTTGGTCCCACCCTCTACCCACCTCCGAGCACTGTCCCTTGGTCCCACCCTCTACCCACTTCCGAGCACTGTCCCTTGGTCCCACCCTCTACCCACTTCCGAGCACTGTCCCTTGGTCCCACCTTCTACCCACCTCCCAGTACTGCTCCCCTTAGAGAATACAGAGCCAAGCATCATTTTGTGGTGCTAAGTAATCTGCATGGAATTTGTTAATGATAACAATAAAAAGAGTAAAATAGATCTCCCGTGGCCAGCAGCAATTGACAACCCCCCCAGCAGCAATAGATTCCCCCAGTAAAAATGGTCCTCTGCAACAAAATACCACCCCAGCAAAAACAGACCCCCGGCAGTATCAACAGATCTCCCAACAGCCAGCATCAATAGACTCTCCAGCAGCCGACAACAACAGACCCCCTTCCTCAACAGTAGATCCCTTCCAGCAACAACTGACCCCCCTCAGCAACAACAGATCCCCCACCAGCAACAAAAGACCACCACACAAAAATAGATCTCCAGTGACAATAGATCCCCCAGCAGCCAGCATCTTCTAGCACACCCCAGCACCCCCTTGCCATTACATACATTCAGTGCTGGAGGAGCCGGAATTGCGTTCCCCCGTGTTCCTGCTGAAAAAAAATCCTTGCTGATCACTGGGGGAGAGAAAACAGAGGAAAGGCACATCCTACCTGCAGCAGACTGATGTCATCGTCTCAGCCTAGCCAAAGTCACTGAACTGGAGCTCAAGGACGACATTTACAGTAGTGATAAAAGTTAGCAGTTCTTAAAAATGTAATTGAAGAAAAATAATATACATCAGTTCTGGATAGAGGATGGCCTCAGTCGTCACGCCAGCCACACTTGCTGATGCATTTCACCCCGCACTCCTCTGTGATCAAGCCCTGGTGGGCGGGGTGAAACGCATCAGAGCCGTGGCCGTTGTGACGGCTGAGGCCATCCTCTATATACGGGACTGCACAGGTGGTGAGAGCAGTGTCTCTTCTCCTCCTATGTAAGTGACTGGACTGACACTTGGGCACCGCTCCCCTGTATTTGCCGGTGAGGTGATTTTTCTGACAGATTCTGAGCAGCGCCATGACGTCTCATGCTTCAGTACCAGCCCTGGTAGTATGACATAAAAGGGGAAAGTTGGGGTCCATGAATTCAGTACAGTGCGTGTCAGTGGCTCAGCATCAGCATCCCTGGAAATGACTGTAAAATGTTGGCAGTTCTGCAGACACAAGGCGTGATTTCTCCAGCTGCTGTGTATCCTGTGGAGGTCAGCACCCATGTGCCGTGTGTTGTGTAACAGGAAAACATCCATCAGTGCGTGTACTTTGCACAATAAAATGGTTGGTTTGGCCTGCAGCGCGGTTCCGAATCCCCAGTGGTAGGCACATGTAGAACACACGTTTGTTGTGACATCTCCAGGTAACGGGCAGAGGACGTGTCATTGTGATGGAGAATGTGGAAGTATTTTCAGAATCTGCCCTGGAATGAACATTTCCCTTCTGAAAACCAGAAGGTTTTGTCCTTTCCTGTAAAGGAATCTATACTCGGCTTCCACCTGGGAGCAACTGACTCACCGGTTATTGGCCGGCCTCAATATTCGTATCATAGCTATGAAAAAAAAACAAATCCAAGCATTTGTTGGTATGTAACAATCCATTTCCTTGAGTCAAAGAACGGATCGAATGGACAGAATTGTGAATGTTTGTTTGTTTTCATTGCTCTTGTAATATTTTATGTTTTTTATTTTTCAATTTGATCTTTGGACAATTGTACTTTTATTATGACCTGTGTTACACTCACCTCCTCAGTCATCCAGAGCTGGGTCTTCACATTTGCACACAGCTACCATCAAGTCCAGGTACCACCCATGGTGCTGTCCCCACAGCCAATCAGGAGACAGCCTATGGTGAAGGGACACATGTGTTTGAGCTCAAGGAGAGCATACTGTACCTGCTGCAGAGACCTACCTCTGTCTTTCATGACCCCTGTGACTTCCACGTCCCCAGTGATTCCTGAGACCTGTACCTTCAGGGACTCCTGTGTCTCTAGTGACCCTTGATACTCCCATTCCTCCAGTGACTCTTACAAACTCCTGTTTTTTAGACCCCTGTGTCTCCCATGACTCCTGTGCCTCCAGCAACCCCTGTGACTCCTATGTCCCCAGTGACCCCTGAGTTTACCATGCTCCCAGCAATGTTGTATCTCCTCTGTCTCCACTGACCTCTAAGACGTCTGTGCCTCCAGTGACCCCTGTATCTCTAGCATGCATCTCCCATGACCCCTGTGTCTCCCGTGACCCCTGTGTCTTCACTGTCTCCAGTGTCTTCAGTGACCCTTGTGACTCCTGTGCCTCCTGTGTCTCCCTGAACCCTGTGTCTTCAGTGTCGCCTTTTCCTTCAGCGACCTCATGACTCCCATGTCTTCAGTAACCTCTGAGACTCCTGTGCTTCCAGCATCCCCATGACTCCCATGTCTTCAGTGACCCCTGTGCCCCCAGCACCTCCAGTGACCCCAGTGTCTCCAGTGACCCCCAATATCTCCCGTTTCTCCTGTGTCTCCAGTGATGCCTGTGACTCCTATGTCTCCAGCAACCCCTGTGACTCTTATGTCTCCAGTGACCCTTGTGACTCTTATGTCTCCAGTGACCCCTGAGTTTCCCATGCTCCCAGCAATCCCTGTATCTCCTCTGTCTCCAGTAACCTCTGAGGCTTCTTTACCTCCAGCAACCCCTGTGTGTCCCGTGACCCCTGTGTCTTCACTGTTTCCAGTGTCTTCAGTGACCCATCTGACTCCTGTGCCTCCTGCGTCTCCCATGACCCCCGTGTCTTCAGTGTCTCCAGTGTCTTCAGTGACACCTGTGCCTCCAGCGACCCCATGACTCCCATGTCTTCAGTGACCCCTAAGACTCCTGTGCTTCCAGCAACCCCTGTGTCTCCTGTGACCCCTGTGACTCCAGTGACCCCATGAGTCCCATGTCTTCAGTGACCCCTGTGGCTCCAGCACCTCCAGTGACCTCCAATATCTCCTGTGCCTCCAGCGACTCCTGTGACTCTTGTGTCTCCAGTGACCCCCAATATCTCCCCTGTCTCCTGTGTCTTCAGTGACCCCTGTGTCTCCAGTGATTCCTGTGGCTCCTGTTTCTCCAGCAACCCTTGTGAGTCCTATTTCTCCAGTGACCCCTGAGTTTCCCATGCTTCCAGAAACCCCTGTATCCCCTCTGTCTCCAGTGACCTCTGAAACTCCTGTGTCTCCAGCAACTCCCTGTGGCTCCTGTGGCTCCAGTGACCCCTGTATCTTTAGTGACTCCTGTGTCTTCATTTACCCCTGAGATTACTGTGCCTCCAGCGACCCCTGGATCTGCAGTCACCCCTGAGAATCCTGTGCTTCCAAGAACCCCTGTGCCTTCAGTGACCCCAGTGGCTCCAAAAGCATCCCGTGTCACTTAAACACTCCAGAGCACCCCATGTCATTCAGTACCCCAAAGCATCTTGAGTTGCCTAGTAATGTCAGAGAATCCTGTGTTACCCAGTGACTTTTGTGTACTTTTAGATCTTCCATGACATCTGTATCTTCAAGTAGCTTCAGATTCGGTCCTGCAATCTCCTGGGCTGGCTCTTGCTCTCTTGTGGGGCGTACAGCCAGAAATAGAGGTGAATGACTGTATGCCCCTGTGCTCGTGTAAACATTTACCCGCACATGCAGGTAGAACATGATTTTCTCAACATGACACTTTTGCATTTACATGACCACAAGGGCATACAGCCATTCTCTTCTTTGGCCTCCTGTATGCCCTACCTATGGCTCTCTGAACATGGGGAAATTAAGTGTTTTCCCGATAGGCATATTTTATACCTAAAAACATCCATGTGCACAATGTATTAAACTGCATAATCAAACTTAATCCTGGTTTCCGAAGCCTGCTTTCACCATTTCATCTCTTTAGGGGACAATGCCAAAGTACCCTGCCATATTAGCCCATTGCCACCCTTTGCACCAGCTGGGCTTCCTCCAACGTGGTGATGTCATGGAGTCATTGGAGAGCCCTAAGCTAGTAACTTGTCTCCAGATCATACGTATCCCCACATGATCTCCTCCACCACTGGCTAATTTGATGGCGACACTATGAGAATTGTGGGTAACCCACCTCTCTCTCAAGACTGCGAGTGGCGGTTGTAGCAAACTTGCTCATCAGAGTTGGACGCGGAGTTCCCCTTTTCCTTTTTCTTTTTCTTTGAGGTATTCCTCGATCATTCACTCCCTACCCCCTCCCTTCCTGAGTGACAGATGGTGGGGGGGTCAACCACAGGGTAGGCATCCCTAGTTTGGTGCCGAGCAGTCTGCGAAAGTGTAACCTTTCTCACCCATCATAAAACAGATAAGGCAGCTTCTCCCCGGACTTGAAAGAAGTTGGAACCTCATAAAACTGACCAGCAGTTAATTGAACATTCCTCAGGTCAGCTGTCACCTATGTTTCATATCATGGAGTATGAAGCTGTTCGTTTTAATTGAGAGTCCACTGACATCCTGCCAAAATATTGTATTGGGCAGACTCAGGGCAGTTAGAGTTAGAGCTGCACACATCTCCTGAGCTTAACATCCTAACAGAGGTGATCAAAGACCCTTCCTGCTCTACACTTGGATCTGCTTACAAACCAAGGCACATTGGCAAGTAACTTAACCCTCCTTCCTATTATCTCTTCGCTGTACCTTTATATGCATATATATATATATATATATAGTTACATTTTCTTTGTAAATATTTTGTTGCCCCTGTTTGACTCTTTTAGTAATAAATCCTTCTTTCTGAAAGTGTTAAACTGTTTCTAAGCGCTTACTTACAATTCACGAATTCCTGCATTTGAGGAGATGCTACTGTGTTTGTTTAATCCTCTGCCCAATCAGCCTGCGGTGACCGTATTGGACAGGCGACTTTTCAATCATTATAGTGTATATTTGATAACGGGAGTTTCCCAGTCTCGGACAAAAGTGGTGGTGGCAGTAGAGGGTTAGTTGCGTAATTAACCCGACCCAGTAACAAGCGCATTCAGGCTGCAGGCACTGATTGTAGCCCATTAACTGGACAATCGCTGTGCAGGTTGCAGCTGGGTGGGGCCTTGTTACGCGCGTCACACCGCAGTTTTAGATCGTCCAGTCCTTCGGTCATGAGTTGGTGAGAAGGTCTGGGGTCTGACGCTGCGGGCGTGAGGTATTACTGTTAGTCGCGGTCGTGCGATTGTCGCATGTTGGTGACAGGCGACCGTGCGATCGTGACAGCGGTAATCAGAACCTTAGGATTACAATTTGTAATAACTGTAGAGCTAAGCAAAATCAAGTCATGCCATTAACTTCTAACGAGCGGTGCTGAGGGGTTGCATACTTCACATAAAATGGAGACGTTGAGCCTTGAGTTGTACTTTAAGGAAAAACTGAGTAATATATCAAAGTAAAAGCCTTTTACCTGCATCTTCCTCTGGATGCAGAATCCCATCACTCAGCACTCTGCTACTTGCCAACCCAGAAAAAACCAGCAAGACAGAAAAAGGCTGTGATTCTTGGCTCACTGTCCTCTGGGAACCTCTCAGCACTGACTTTTACTGTCACCCCGTGCACCCCAAATAACGTTTTATGACTCTCTGTGCTCAGCTTATTACGTGAGATCTGCTTTGAAGATATGAATCTTTTATGTAATCACAGCATGAGGTCCGGAGGAGCAGCAAAGCAGTTCGGCATCTTTCACCGGGAATATTACATGAGAGCAGATGGATCAACAACTTTGCTTTTTGTTTTCAGTGTCTGAATCTGACTTGTATGTCTTGTAGGAAGGAAACTGCAAAACCGCACAGGTGTCCATGTACTTTCCAGTGTTTATCTGTGCAATGTGCACTCAAATCTTAATGAAGACTTAATAGGAAAGATAGAAGATATATGAATAAATGTATATAACAAAATCAATAATAAATATTCACTCACCGACCACTTTATTAAGTATACCTTCCTACCCAGGGTGGTCTTCTGCTCTGTAGCCCAGCAGCTTCAAGGTTCGATGCGTTGTGCGTTCAGAAATGGTATTCTGTATACCTTGGTTGTAACCAGTGGTTATTTGAGTTACTGATTGGAGGTTCCCGAGGTGCCTTTTTGTGCAAGCAGCTACCGTACTTACACCCATACACTGCGCTCGATTTTATATATAGATTTTATATATAAGTTTATTTTATTCGTTTATTTGAGTTACTGTTGCCTTTCTATCATCTCAAACTAGTCTCCCCTTTCTCCTCTGACATCAACAACACAACTGCCACTCACTGGATATTTTCTCTTTATCGGACCATTCTCTGTAAACCCTAGAGATGGCTGAACGTGAAAATCTCAGTAGATCAGCAGTTTTTGAAATACTCAGACCAGCCCGTCTGGCACCAACAACCATTCCATGTTCAAAGTTACTTCAATCCCCTTTCTTCCCCATTCTGATGCTCGATTTGAACTTCAGCAAGTTGTCTTCACCACATCTAGATGCCTAAATGCATTGAGTTGCTGCCATGTGATTGGCTGATTAGCAATTTGTGTTATCAAACAATTGAACAGGTGTACCTAATAAAGAGGCTGGTGAGTGTATAATAGAATACAATATAGGATAAAATAATATACTATAATATAATAAAAGATAAGATAAAAGATAAAAGACCAATATTTTAAAGAGAATAAAATCAAATCCAATTTTTTAAAGCGGTAGTAAACTGATGCTGAAAATAAAAAAAGGTCTGTCCCCCCCGCAGGGTAAAGTCATAATGTACTAGTATGCACAGCAACTGACATACAGTTGCAAGAAAAAGTATGTGAACCCCATCCCAGCAACACATACTTCACATACTTTTTCCTCCCTGCACTGTGAATGTTTACATGTTATGTGCAATTAAACCATGGCAACATCTAACGTTTGTGTAGTATTATGTTCAGCAGACTGTGTTCTTCTATTGTTGTGACTTAGATGAGGTTCAGAGCACATTTTATGCCCAATTCATGCAAAACTCCACGTAATCCCAAGGGGTTCACATACTTTTTCTTGCAACTGTATATTTCTTCAGTATAAACACAAAATATAAATAATAAAATCAATACATAACTGCATGAAAAATTCATGAAAAAAACTCATATACAAAATATAAATAAATAAAAAGTTGCAAAAGAAATCGTGCAGAAAAGTACTCTGTGCTGCGAAACGTCATAGCGGTAATAATCCCGAAAGCAAACATTTGTTATATTACAGTTTACCAATTCTTACTTGTGATAGCTGCATTAGTTTTCTTTTTTTAGGCTTTCTTCTATTTTCAACTGGTTATCCAGCCAGCATGTCTGTTGTTTTTCAGAAGCTCAAGCTCTCCAGCAGAAGAGCTGATTTTATTAACCCCTGCCAGTAGTCAATGGATCTCCAATCCCAGAGGACACCATTTTTAGGGAAACGTGCTCAGAAGGTGCTCCTCCAGAAACAAGCAAACCTCTTACCAAAATGAGATGATCTCACGCTATAGAGATCACTTGAGCATATGCGTCAGAACCCGAGGCTGGCACTCTGTCTGACAAACCACCGGAGAAATGGCTGCATTCCCCGAAAAGGTCTGCAGACCCACCGAGATTCCACTCTAGTGTCCAGTACCGCTCATCGTAGTGATGTAGAAGAGTTCAACAAGGAGAAGCCCCATAGTGCAGTATGACGTATTGTACTTACAGTCAGGGGACTAAAACAGCAGTGTACAGCAATATCCAATCATCCGGCCGCAGACTCAATACCCATGCCGGTGCGTGATGACGTCATACAATGACTACGCCCAACGTGTTTCCCCAAAAATGGCATCCTCTGGGATTGGAGATCCATTGACCACTGCCAGGAGTTAATAAAATCAGCTTTTATTTATGCAAAAATGTTATCCCAAAAGGAAAAAACTGTATCTGATTACGAAGTGTGAACTAGAATTTGGCTTCAATTTGTTATTATAACATTTAACCCCCCCTAAAACTGACATTGCTGCTGTCTGCTGTGCCCCCTGTGCTATTTCCTCCAGAGTTGTGTCTCACTAAAGCATGACATATTTTACTGGCCAGATCACCGGTTGACAACAAGGGGGCAGAAAGCCAGAGAAAAGAAAACAAATGCAGCCACCACATCTACTGATTAGTGAGCTGCAATATAATACATTTTAGTTTTGGGATTAATACTGCTTTTAAAGTGTTACTAAACCCACAACAGTACAATCAGTCTGTATATGCAGCGAAGCATGCTTGTTATACTCACTATGGAACCTAAGTGGCTTTTTTACACCTAACATGGTGTAAAAAAGCTGTTTGATCCTGTCTTCTCTGATCTTCCCCTTCTTTCAGTGTCCCCCTCTCATCTCCTGATAAGACATATTGTGTAGAGACACTCTGCACATGCTCAGTTTGGTGTGCATTTTTTTTCTTGGGAGAGTGCATGTAATCAGCACAGGGCCAATCAGCACTGTCCAGACAGAGGTCTGGGGTTCTGCATCCTCCTAGCGCAGAAAGAAAACTCCTCCTACAAGCTTTAACCCTACTCTACTGGACACTGATAGAAGTCACAAGACTGCTCTAACTGCTGATGAGAAAATGTATTTAGCAGTTTATATTTACTAAAATAATTGCATTTCCATGTTGTGTGTACTGTGTGAGACCAGATATAGTGAATGTATAGTCCTGGGAGACCAGATATAGTGAATGCAGGGTCCTGGGAGACCAGATATAGTGAATGCGGGGTCCGGGGAGACCAGATATAGTGAATGCAGGGTCCGGGGAGACCGGATATAGTGAATGCGGGGTCCGGGGAGACCAGATATAGTGAATGCAGGGTCCGGGGAGACCGGATATAGTGAATGCAGGGTCCGGGGAGACCGGATATAGTGAATGCAGGGTCCGGGGAGACCGGATATAGTGAATGCAGGGTCCGGGGAGACCGGATATAGTGAATGCAGGGCACTGGGGAGACCAGATACAGTGAATGCAGGGTCCGGGGAGACCGGATATAGTGAATGCAGGGCACCGGGGAGACCAGATATAGTGAATGCGGGGTCCGGGGAGACCAGATACAGTGAATGCAGGGTCCGGGGAGACCAGATATAGTGAATGCAGGGTCCGGGGAGACCAGATACAGTGAATGCAGGGTCCGGGGAGACCAGATATAGTGAATGCAGGGTCTGGGAAGAGCAGATATAGCGAATGCAGGGTACGGGGAGACTGGATATAGTGAATGCAGGGTCCGGGGAGACCGGATATAGTGAATGCAAGGTACTGGGGAGACCGGATATAGTGAATGCAGGGTCCGGGGAGACCGGATATAGTGAATGCAAGGTACTGGGGAGACCGGATATAGTGAATGCAGGGTCCGGGAGACCAGATATAGTGAATGCAGGGTCCGGGGAGACCAGATATAGTGAATGCGGGGTCCGGAGGAGACCAAATATAGTGAATGCAGGGTCCGGGGAGAGCAGATATAGTGAAAGTGGGGTCCGGGGAGACCAGATATAGTGAATGCAGGGTCCTGGGAGACCAGATATAGTGAATGCAGGGTCCGGGGAGACCAGATATAGTGAATGCAGGGTCCGGGGAGGCCAGATATAGTGAATGCAGGGTCCGGGGAGACCAGATATAGTGAATGCAGGGTCCTGGAGACCAGATATAGTGAATGCAGGGTCCGGGGAGGCCAGATATAGTGAATGCAGGGTCTCGGGAGACCAGATATAGTGAATGCAGGGTCCGGGGAGACCAGATATAGTGAATGCAGGGTCCGGGGAGACCAGATATAGTGAGTGCAGGGTCCATGGAGACCAGATATAGTGAATGCAGGGTCCGGGGAAGCCAGATATAGTGAATGCAGGGTCTCAGGAGACCAGATATAGTGAATGCAGGGTCTCGGGAGACCATATATAGTGAATGCAGGGTCCGGGGAGACCAGATATAGTGAATGCAGGGTCCGGGGAGACCAGATATAGTGAGTGCAGGGTCCGGGGAGACCAGATATAGTGAGTGCAGGGTCCGGGGAGACCAGATATAGTGAGTGCAGGGTCCGGGGAGACCAGATATAGTGAATGCTGGGTTTAGTAACACTTTAAGTGTATAATTTCCTGAAAATCTGCGGTTGATAAACAGCTGTGTAAACTTTGTGCAACAGGGAAAAAAGAAATTCAACAGTCGCCATTTTATTCTCCAGGGCCTCTGCTTTCAGAAAATATCAAATAAAAAATTGCCCCGGTAGGCAAGTGGTTAGAGAGTCGATAGTCACTTCTGGTAAAAGGGAACGATGACAGAAAGATCTCACCAATGGGCTACCCAAGAGAAACTAGAACCCATTATCCTGGGGACATCCACCTAGAACTGAAATTTCCGCTTGAACTAAACCGACACCTTGAGAAGCCATAACCTATAATTGAAGGCAGATCCATGATCATTAGCGCAGATGTTGGGGGACGGGGAGATGTAATCACAGCAGGAAAGGTGAACAGAGACACTTGTTAATTGATCACATTAAAGAAGTGAGTCACGCATACATTAGGATTCATGTATTCAAATCAGCCTGGTGATTGATGCCTCATTTGCATATTGTCATATTTTGCAGCGATCGGCGGTGGGAGTCGCGTCAGTCTATGCCTGATACCTCCCCGACATTTATGTCATTGTAATGTATACATCTATTTCGGAGCAAGCTATTAGTGATCCTCTTTTGACAAGGCGCGATGGCGGAAAGCCAAAAAAGTTAGAGGATCTTTGAGGGTGAGGAGAGAAGATCCTGTAGATGAGGTCTACTGCTAGACACAGCTGGAGTAATGCAACTGGGAAGTTATAGATTAAAGGGCCACTCCACCCAAAAATGATATTTCACTTATAAGCAGAATACATGGCACCAGGGCCGTGGATAAGGGGGCTACACTGGTCCTCCTGTAGCATTTTTTACACCTGTCTGAATTAGGCCATAAGGTGCACTTGGGTGCCTATAAAAATTAATGCCGACACCATCCCAGCCACGGCAGCTCCTGCCTGGAGTTTGCATGTTCTCCCTGTGTCTGCGTGGGTTTCCTCTGGGTACTCCGGTTTCCTCCCACACTCCAAAGACATGCTGGTAGGTTAATTGGCTCCTGTCTAAATTGGCCCTAGTATGTGTATGTATGAATGTGAGTTAGGGACCTTAGATTGTACACCCCTTGAGGGTTAGGGACTGATGTGAATGTACAATATATATGTAAAGCGCTGCGTAAATTGATGGCGCTATATAAGTACCTGAAATAAATAAATAAATGTGCCTAGAAAAATGGATGTGCGTTTTTTGTGCGTTGTGCGAACACATGACATTTTGCATGCATTACCACAAATGTGAATCTAGCTTAAGGGCCAGGTCACACCATGCCCTTCTCTGTATATCACAGGAACGCGCTGTGTGTTCCTATGCGATTCACATGCAGTTTTGTGTGGTGAAATTTCAGCTCATTTATTTTGAATAGGCTGAAATCACACCACACCAAAAGTAATGCATGCACCACTTTTTCAAATGCACAGAAACTAGATCACCTAGTACAAAAGTACCATGCAGTCCGGTCCGGTGTGGGCAAACACACCACATTTGTGACCTGCGTTTGGGGGGGTATCGTTAACTTTTTATTGATACCCGCTACAGATCGCAAATGTCGTGTGTTTTACATGCGGTTTGAAACGCACAGTGTGTTCCTGTGCAATTTAGATGCAGGTATTGGATGAACTAGATTGTAAGCTCCAAGGATCAGGGCCCTCCTAACCCTCTTGTATTGAACTGTATTGTTGCTGTATTGTCTCCCGTTATATTGTAAAGTGCTGAGCAAACTGTTGGCGCTATATAAATCCTGTATAAAAATAATAATATAAATCCTGTATAATAGTAATAATATAAATCCTGTATAATAATAATATAAATCCTGTATAATAATAATAATAAATACTGTATAATAATAATAATAATATAAATCCTGTATAATAATAGAAATAACTGGCCCTAAGGGGACAACATATTTCTGGATAGATACAGGAGAAAAGATTAGAATTCTGTAAATTGATTTGAGAATATTTTAACTGAAAACATGGAGATAATATATAAAGAAATCAGCTTGCTGGATTCTATGTTTGCTGCGTAAAATAGCTAAATTAAGATTTTGGCATTTAAAAATCGTCCTGCCCAATAATGGTAAATTGCCGATTTATTGTCTTTTATGGAGAAATGAGACTGCATTGCGCCCTTTCCTCCGTGGCGGTGATCCTGGGCTTCGTGTAGTCTGGATGGGTGAAGGCTGTCTGACCCTTTCATTTGGGTGACCCTGAGATTTAATGGAATCTGAAGCCTTTTGATCTTTTGTATTTGTCTAATCTCCCCAAAGCTTTTCTCATTGAGCCTTAGGAGTCAGAGAGAGGGAGAGGTGCTCATGAATATGATTTGAATTTAACCCTGTCATGGCCGGCAGCATATTCCTAGCACTCAATCCAAAAGTGCCAGCAGTGAAACTAATACTAGTTTTCTTTATTGCCACCAAAATACTCAGAGCTTCAGTCCTCATGCACACGGGACGTTTTTACAGCGGCTGTTTTTGGCAAACCAGCGATGTGCATGAGAGCCTTGGCTCTCCAGGGGCTCTCCCTCCTCATTGGCTGAGACAGCAGTGAGAGCCATTTTCACTTATATATTTGTTGTTTGGGGTCATGCGTTTTCTGCATGATATAGTCACACAGATATTTGCACTATTGTATAGTTTTGTTTGTTTATTTCATATATATATATATAAATCTGTGTATGGAAACACTATGTAGTGTTTGGGGGTTCATTTATTTTTTATGCATAGTTTATGCACTTTTGATATGCACTTGCATGTTTATGCGTTTTTCTTAATTTGAGTCCGAATTGTTGGACATATCACTTATTAGTCCCCATTTGGACTAAGTTTATATATATTTTATATTTTTATTTATATTCACTATCACTTCAGATCCCATTCAGGATTTATTCACCTTTACACCATAAGTTTTAGTATTGGTTCACATAACTCTGCTATTACCATCCTTGTGGTGGTTTAATATCCACTGTGTTCACTTCTGGATCCGTTGATGAACAGGTCACAGTTAGATATCTGAAATCCCAGGAGGATCTGGTCACTTTTATGTTCTTTTGCACGTTGTGTCACTTTGTATATATTGCTTTCACATTTATTTATAATATGTATATATTAGGTCATATCATATGATTTGTATCTTTGGAGTAGCGCTGCATCATTTCCTTTTTATCTTATTTTACCTTGATCATTTTGGTATATGATTGGATATTAGCAGCTTCTCCCTCTTTTTTGCATCTATCATAGGTAGAAGTGCAGGAGGTTTACACCATTATGGTGGTGATCAGGATGCTGGTATTGGGTATGGTGGTGATCAGGACAATGGTATGGTGTATGGTGGTGATCAGGATGTTGGTATGGGGTATGGCGGTGATCAGGACACTGGTATGGGGTATGGCGGTGATCAGGACACTGGTATAGGGTATGGCTGTGATCAGGACACTGGTATGGGGTATGGCGGTGATCAGGACACTGGTATGAGGTATGGTGGTGATCAGGACACTGGTATGAGGTATGGTGGTGATCAGGACACTGGTATGGGGTATGGTGGTGATCAGGAAGCTGGTATGGCGTATGGAGTGACCAGAACGCTGGTATGGGGGTGAATCAGATCTTTACATTTACTTTGTATTGTTTACTATGTGATTGCTATGAGTGGACACAGCAAACAAATGGTAAAATACCATGTGATCACCCAGATGCAGCGGTAATGTGGGCTTCCGGATGTGCGCTCTGTGAGGAGCCTCCGATGTGAGCTGACATACGGGTAAGTTGGCCTACATCGGCGCTGATTCCTGTCTGCTGCTTTTAGGCAATGGGCAGATGGGAAGTGGTTAAAGGGCCATATATGGCCCCAGCCCATATGTTGGCCACCAGGGATCAAGAGCATGGAAAATCCCACCATCTACTTATAGAAGAATGAGGAGCCTTTACAGACGGGTGGGCTCATTTTCCCGTAACTAGTCATGGACTTATCATATTAATGATCCCTCTTTGAGGTAGCAGCTTGTCTTGCATGCCATATACATCCAGTGTCTGTGATATATGTTTCCATGTCAAAACAGAAAAGTTCCTATGGAGATCCCGTCACCGCCATAGATGTGGCGTTATTCCTGGAATGTGATGAAGTGTTGGAGATTAGTAGAGCGGCAATCACACTATCCTCGGGGTGACCTAGTTGTACCGTCTTAATATAAATATGCAATAATAACGATCTACAGATTTGTGCAATAAAATATTTGTACATTCTAATTATTTGCTCTCTTTTGGTCTGTTATTTATACAGTTGATATTGTTTTATTATATGTGTTTGATAAGGCTCGTTTCACACTTATGCAGGTTGCATTTGAGCCGTTTATGCATTGTGTTTTGCATTTTTGTTGCGTTTTTGACGCGTTTTGCATTTTTTGTTTTTAATTTTTAAAATCTATCTTATTGCTAGGCAGATTTAAAGTGCAAAACGCATCAGAAATGCAGCAAAAATGCACTACATGCTTTTCTGCAGCGTTTCCATTAATGCCTATAGAACCGAAAATGCAACTTTTTGCATTCAAAAAAAGTCCCTGACCTCTTCCAAAAAATGCACCGGGTGAAAAAATCATGTTAAATGGACTGTACTGCGTTTCTGCAAAGTGAAGCAGAAAACGCTTAGGTGTGAACCTAGGGTAAATGCCCAAAATAAAACTGATGATCCTTTCAGAAATGGTGGGAGCTGCAAAACGTCCAGTACTCTGTAATCAGTTCCATTGTTTCGAGCTGGACTACAGAACTCCTCCCTCCATTCTATGGAGATCAGGAGAGGTGTTCTGTGGTCCTGTCCTAGGGCTACAATACTGATCCTTCATACATATGATACAGTACGGTCAGCATGGTCACCCAAGGACAGGAAGGGTGACATTGGCACATTTATGTCCTCATCAGAAAAACACCCTTCCTCTGGCACATCTGTATACACCTCACATCAGTGTACCTCTGTACAGTGTGCTTCTGAAACAACTAGCTACCCACGGTTGGCTTTGGTGCAGATCTGCTGCACCTTCCGGCTCCCGCCTCACTGTTACAAGGACATGCTGTGAAAAGACACTGATGATAAAAGGTAGGACCTGGAAGGTGCCACAGGTTCTCACTGAAGTAATTAATTGGTTGCTAGGATGCCTGTGGCCTTAGCAACTAATAACAGTGCGGCGCTAGGGGGGGTGGGCTTTGTCAGGTTGCAGGACCCGCGCTACATACTGCTGGGGGAGGGTGGTGAGTATGCATTGGATTCCCCGCAATCCGACGAAGGTTGAGCAGAGACTATCCCTGAGATGAATCTGAGGAGTAGAGCTGTAGGCTGGAAAAATGTCCTAGATGTTGCCCCTGTGCTGTACTTTGGAGACCCCTGCTCTAGAGGGTGTCATTGAACCAACCCCATCCAAATGAAAGGGCTGCAGGGTGTGATGTGAGACAAATAAAGTGTGATTATATTTAAGAAGACACTCCCTTAATGTAAAATATGTATGAACATATTTTGCAGTCCAACAACCAACATATTATTAAATAAAATGAAATTACCATTTGAAGAAGACCAAACATGATATACATTTGCTTGCTGTACATTATGGCCCAAGCAGGTCTGGTATCAAATGAATTGTGGTTTACTTATACATTTTGGATATACTACTTGTTATGACTGTAATTGTATCATATCAGGATTTATGGAATGTGAATGGATTTTGAGAGCTGGGTTGTATGAAAACGGCATTCTTGGGTCAAACAGAGGCAGATTGCCAATGTGAATTCCTTTAATTGCTGTGCTAAAGGTTTTAGGCATAGAAATTTTAGGACAGTGCTTTATACTGTTTACAACAGCTAATTACCAATTAAGAGGTTTTGAAGATCATCATGGGCTAAGCAGGCTTTACAATCCTGCTAGAGGTTTTCTTTATAAAACTTAATCTACTATATCTGGTTGTATTGTGGTGTGGGGGTGGACAATCTGAGGATTCTGTTCTGTCGCTGACTTGTGAATTTTGGATATGTAAAGGTGGCCTGTGCTCAGAGCGACTCCTCATTGTTTACCCATTTTGGGGTTCATCAGACATTATTATTGTCAGCTGTGCTGCAGCCTGATCCACTGAAGATAAATGAATATGTATTTATAAATGACAACTTTACCCACACATGGTATCAGGGCATGTTAAATACAGTACGTAGGCTCTACCATACATATGAGTCAGTCTGTTCCTGTAGATCAGGAATTTCCAAGCTTTCTAAACAAAGGGTCAGTTTACTGTCCTTCAGACTTTAGGGGGCCGCACTGTGCCCAGTGGGAGAAGAAAATGCCCCAGCATTAGTGGGAGTAGACAATGTCTTATGCTTGGTGGTCAGTGGAACTAAAAAGATTACGTAGTGCCTGTGGTCAGTAGAAGGAGGAATAGTTCCCCATTATTAGTGTCAGTGGGGAGAATATTCCCACAAGCAACAGTTTGGAAATCACTGCTGTACATTATCGAAATCTGCCCAGTACGCACCAATGACAAATACATGTGAAGAGATGGACGCTGCTCAACAGACCTCAGGAGTCTAATGTTAAGCAATGTTAAAGTGATTCTAAAGGTTCATTTTTTATTTTTGGAAAATAACAAACATGTCTATACTTACCTGCTGTGTGAAATTGTTTTGCACAGAGCACCCTGGTTCCTGCTCTTCTTGGGTCCCCTGCAGGCTCCCATGGCCCCTCCCTCCTGTCAGGTGCCCCCACAGCAAGCAGATTGCTATGGGGGCATCCACTGCTACGTGTGTCCATTCACACACAGAGCCTTGGCTTGGCCCCGCCCCCTTTTCTTCATTAGCTGAATGGCTGTGATTGACAGCCGTGGCAGCCAATGGCTCCCGCTTGCTGCCTCAACCAATGAGGAGGCAAAGACCTGGGACAACCAAGGCTGTCATTCACATTGCTGGATCGCACTCGGAGCTGCAGCTTGGCCCCACCTCCTCTCTCTGCTAATTGGCTGACTGGCTGTCATTGACAGCAGCTGGAGCCAATAGCTACCGCCTGCTGTCCCAGCCAATGGGGTGGCAGAGACATGAGGCTGTCATGCACATTGCTGGATCTCAATGGGGTGCAGGTAAGTATTGAGGGGGCTGGGGGAACTGTTGCACACAGGTTTTTTACCTTCATGCATAGAATGGATGAAGGTAAAAAACCTTGAGCCTTTACAACCACTTTAAGGAATGGCCTCAGCCGTTGGAAATACATATACATCATTGGCCGTGAAAAAGGAATCAGGTGTGTGTATGTGATGATAGAATGATTTGAAAACAGGGAGAAGACAAGAGAAACTGAATAGTAATGCTAAAATACAAACTATATTTATGTATGTATGTATTTATTTATTTTTCTTTCTTATTCATACTATATTTTATATTTTTTTTCTC